>NC_139992.1:74150593-74295294 GCF_964263955.1 Coregonus lavaretus | reverse complement strand
GTTGTATTGATGTGCAAATAGTTAAAGTACAAAAGGGAAAATAAATAAACATGAATATATCTCTCTCTCACACTCTCTGGACTCTCAGTGATTCTGTAGGCCTACATACCTGAAAAAAACCCGTTATCTGACTAAATCTGTGATTGCCATCTATTTCTTATTCAGACACTCCTGGAAGAGAATGGAAATTGATGGAGGCATACTTCGTTACTATGAAAACCAAATCGATTTAGCATATCAGATGTCATCAGGGTGCTTCTGAAAGGTCAATTACCCCCCCCCCCCCCCCTCCTTACTGTTGAGAGTAAAACATTTGGTTGTGCACCAGCAGTTTTTCTCTTGTACATTGTATTTATAAAACATGGTTGAGATATGGTTGTAATACACTATTATTTTGGGTTGAGTCCGCCAAGCATTTCCATTGGGAATTGTTTATGCCTGTTGCCACCTGCAGGGGGCGAGGGAGCACAGCAGTTTGAGTCTCCCCTCCCCTCAACAACACTCGAAGGAGACGCCTGTGACAACTCCACCACAGTTAGAACAATGAGACAGATATTTCACTGGATGTATAAATGTGAAGTATCCGCTTGGCGTTTCCACTCACTATGAGAGGAAGCCCATTGGCTGGCAGTGGGAGAAGATGGAACGAGATGGATTTTGGCCAACATTCTGCAAATTTTCTCATCGATGTAACATTTGATCTCTATACAGTTTTCTGTTCCCAAAACTATAATCTGTTATGAATAGAGTGGACTAAGTTTTGTAGACTTTATCCTTTGCCAAAGTTTTAAATTTTTTTGTTGTTTAGAAGGATTGCAAAGGCAAATTGAGTTACTGCACACGCGCACTTCACAGAGTAAGCGTTCCCTAACGGAAATATGCAAATGTACCTAGATCTCGCTAGCTCGTGCTTCACTCTGCCAATTTCCTTGCTTGTTCTGACCACTATGACTAATTTGTTCCCCTTTCAAACAACAGGCTGTGGTCTATAATAATATGCCATTTAGCAGACACTTTTATCCAAAACGACTTACAGTCATGTGCGCATAGATTTTTACGTATGGGTGGTCCTGGGGATCGAACCCACTACCCTGGCGTTACAAGCGCCATGCTCTACCAATTGAGCTACAGAGGACCTATCTTGGTTTTGTTATACAAATCTTTGACTCTACCATTTCTCCTCCTGTCTCTTTTTTCTTTGTTATTTTAAACAGGTATGTGGTGTACACAAGCACATTATGTGAAGAAAATGTTAGAGTCTAAATAGTTATCTGAGTGATACTTACCTTTTACGTAGAAATTGTAAAGTTTAAATGTGTAAATTGATCGAGTGAATCTGTTAGCGATCTTGACATAGAGATGACTGGGTTTGAGGCTAAGCAAGGCTAGCTCATAGAATAACACAACAAACAATGGCACCAAATAAAATACTGGTTTGAATTTGTTGATTTATATCTCCTCTGAGGTAATATTGTGATTTCTTTTCTACTCCGTTTATATGGTCTAGGCCCTGACATCTCCCCATATATATAACTCAGCAAAAAAAGAAACTTCTGCTCTTCACTGACGAGTCGCGGTTTTGTCTCACCATGGGTGATGGTCGGATTCGTGTTTATCGTCGAAGGAATGAGCGTTATACCGAGGCCTGTACTCTGGTGCGGGATCGATTTGGAGGTGGAGGGTCCGTCATGGTCTGGGGCGGTGTGTCACAGCATCATTGGACTGAGCTTGTTGTCGTTGCAGGAAATCTCAACGCTGTGCGTTACAGGGAAGACATCCTCCTCCCTCATGTGGTACCCTTCCTGCAGGCTCATCCTGACATGACCCTCCAGCATGACAATGCCACCAGCCAAAGGAATGTCAGTGTTCTGCCATGGCCAGCGAAGAGCCCATTGAGCACGTCTGGGACCTGTTGGATTGGAGGGTGAGGGCTAGGGCCATTCCCCCCAGAAATGTCTGGGAACTTGCAGGTGCCTTGGTGGAAGAGTGGGGTAATATTTCACAGCAAGAACTGGCAAATCTGGTGCAGTCCATGAGGAGGAGATGCACTGCAGTACTTAATGCAGCTGGTGGCCACACCAGATACTGACTGTTACTTTTGATTTTGACCCCCCCCCCTTTATTCAGGGACACATTATTCAATTTCTGTTAGTCACATGTCTGTGGAACTTGTTCAGTTTATGTCTCAGTTGTTGAATCTTGTTATGTTCATACAAATATTTACCCATGTTAAGTTTGCTGAAAATAAACACAGTTGACAGTGAGAGGACGTTTCTTTTTTTGCTGAGTTTATTACAGATTATATATATATTTTTTTACTGTATACGCTAACTCTAAGCGAACTGCGCTAACGCTAGACTGTCAAGCCTATAGGGTTGCTATTAGCTTAGCGGCTACTGTTAGCTGGCTCAGTATTGAGATGGCTGTACTGGTTTATGATTTATTTAGCTATTTAAATGATATTTTTATTGAAACATAGTACATGAGGTAAAGATAAATACTGAAAAGGTATACAAGTCAATTTATTAGCTAGTATGACTATTTTAAATACTGAGGATATATTATGTTACTGTACTTACAGTACTTTCTAGTCTTTTACAGGATCTGACTGAATTATTCATGTTTTGCAGATAGAAATTCACCCAGGCTCGAACGTTACAGTCCCAAAGAACATCTGGAGGGCAATGCAACCAGGCCAACAGTTCCACTGCAATGGCAATAGCGCCTTTGGGTGGTTTAGATGTTGACATGTTACTGAAAAGCAACCTGAGAGGTATGTACAGAGATTGTATAGACCATAGAATTTGAATTACTAGAAGGGGCACAGGCCCTTAGGTCATGGCTAGGTGGGGCTCTGCCTTGGGGGTGAGGGAGGAGCTTTCTCAGGCTCAATATAATTTTGTCTCTAGGTTTAAAGAAGATCCAATCACATTGGATAATTTTTGGTGTGTCTCCATCTCAGAATGCACATATAAGGATAACAGGCGTTGTGTCAGAGATACATCACCTGTGTAAAGAGGCTACTTGCTGTTCACCCAAACCAACACTTTTTCGGATGTGGATGTCCGTTCTACTCATTCTAATATTATATGACAATGGCTGTGGTACAGTATGTATACAGTGGCTTGCGAAAGTATTCACCCCCTTGGCATTTTTCCTATTTTGTTGCCTTACAACCTGGAATTAAAATAGATTTTTTGGGGGTTTGTATCATTTGTTTTACACAACATGCCTACCACTTTGAAGATGCAAAATATTTTTTATTGTGAAACAAACAAGAAATAAGACAAAAAACTGAAAACTTGAGCGTGCATAACTATTCACCCCCCCCCACCCCCCCCAAAGTCAATACTTTGTAGAGCCACCTTTTGCAGCAATTACAGCTGCAAGTCTCTTGGGGTATGTCTGTATAAGCTTGGCACATCTAGCCACTGGGATTTCTGCCCATTTTTCAAGGCAAAACTGCTCCAGCTCCTTCAAGTTGGATGGGTTCCACTGGTGTACAGCAATCTTTAAGTCATACCACAGATTCTCAATTGGATTGAGGTCTGGGCTTTGACTAGACCATTCCAAGACATTTAAATGTTTCCCAGTAAACCACTCAAGTGTTGCTTTAGCAGTATGCTTAGGGTCATTGTCCTGCTGGAAGGTGAACCTCCGTCCCAGTCTCAAATCTCTGGGAGACTGAAACAGGTTTCCCTCAAGAACTTCCCTGTATTTAGCGCCATCCATCATTCCTTCAATTCTGACCAGTTTCCCAGTCCCTGCCGATGAAAAACATCCCCACAGTATGATGCTGCCACCACCATGCTTCACTGTGGGGATGGTGTTCTCGGGGTGATGAGAGGTGTTGGGTTTGTGCCAGACATAGCGTTTTCCTTGATGGCCAAAAAGCTCAATTGTAGTCTCATCTGACCAGAGTACCTTCTTCCATATGTTTGGGGAGTCTCCCACATTCCTTTTGGCGAACACCAAATGTTTGCTTATTTTTTTCTTTAAGCAATGGCTTTTTTCTGGCCACTCTTCCGTAAAGCCCAGCTCTGTGGAGTGTACGGCTTAAAGTGGTCCTATGGACAGATACTCCAATCTCCGCTGTGGAGCTTTGCAGCTCCTTCAGGGTTATCTTTGGTCTCTTTGTTGCCTCTCTGATTAATGCACTCCTTGCCTGGTCCGTGAGTTTGGCCCGTGAGAGGCCCTCTCTTGGCAGGTTTGTTGTAGTGCCATATTCTTTCAATTTTTTAAATAATGGATTTAATGGTGCTCTGTGGGATGTTCAAAGTTTCTGATATTTTTTTATAACCCAACCCTGATCTGTACTTCTCCACAACTTTGTCCCTGACCTGTTTGGAGAGCTCCTTGGTCTTCATGGTGCCGCTTGCTCGGTGGTGCCACTTGCTTAGTGGTGTTGCAGACTCTGGGGCCTTTCAGAACAGGTGTATATATACTGAGATCATGTGACAGTCCATTTATTTAAATTACAGGTTGTAATGCATCAAAATAGGAAAAACGTCAAGGGGGATGAATACTTTTGCAAGGCACTGTATATATACTGAGATCATGTGACAGATCATGTGACACTAAAATTGCACACAGGTGGACTTTATTTAACTAATTATGTGACTTCTGAAGATAATTGGTTGCACCAGATCTTATTTAGGGGCTTCATAGCAAAGGGGGTGAATACACATGCACACACCACTTTTCCGTTATTTATTTTTTAGAATTCTTTGAAACAAGTTATTTTTTTCATTTCCTTCACAAATTTGGACTATTTTGTGTATGTCCATTATATGAAATCCAAATAAAAATCAATTTAAATTACAGGTTGTAATGTGTCAAAATAGGAAAAACGCCAAGGGGGATGAATACTTTTGCAAGGCACTGTATGTATGTATTATTTGTAGCGTTGTACAGATAAGCAAGAGACATTATCTTCAGACCTAACTGAAATTTAAATATTTGTCTGTGTCATTGTGACTTTGGAGAATTAGTTATGACACATTGGATTTATTTCATTTGAACAATTCTAGGTGGCAAAGCTAAAGGGGAGAAGATGGGGAGAAAAAAGATAGATTGGATCCTGAAGAAGTGACCGCAATAACTAGGTTTTTGTTCATCCATTGCAAATGAGCCTTTGACAGTGTGCGGGTATTGTTATCATATTTTAAAAATAAAATGACTGATGACTCATGGCATGCTAACTTCAATAATCTCCAAACTGCACACAGAGACATAAAAATGGTATTCATGAGTTATCTGACTCTGGGAAAGTAGAAAAACAATAAATAATCTCCCAAAAATCTCTCAGTATCACTTTGAAAATCAATACCCCATAACAGGGTTGGGGTCAATTTAAATTTAATAAATTGAAGCTGTTAAAGGGATAGTTCACTTTTTTACACCTTATAGTCAGATGGCTAACAAAAAAACGTTGATGGTGATGGGGGCAATTAGACAAAGTTCAATGTTTGTGGCCAAATCCCCTCAAGTTAATAGTGGCTATTTAAACAACTCTGAATCATGGATAACAGTTTATCCTGGCCCATAGACTACTTTCAGGGTAAGGAACCATCTGACTGGCTATAAGGTGTAAAAAAGTTAACTATCCCTTAATTGAATTTACAAATGAATCATTGAACATAATATTAATGGTCAAGGATTTCTTATTAAACTGAATCTGATAATCTTTTCACATACATTTAATAAAATGTATTTATGACACCAAACCCAACCCCTAACTGTTCTATGTGCTCTTTATCTTTTTATTTGTTGCTTTCCCTCCACAGATGCTGTCATGAAGCACTTCCCGGGTGCAACAAAAGGACAAGTGGGAACGGCTTAAAACAGTAAAATGGCTGAATTGAGAAGCAAAGAGGGGGAAAAAAATGAATAGGATTAAATTACGTTTTTTGTGTTTTGTGTCGTTAGTTCTAATGTTCTATTACCATGACTACAAGTATCACTGACATAATGCTCATGTAACATATATGTTAACATATATTGTTAACATGTATTGTGACATACAGTTGAAGTCGGAAGTTTACATACATTTAGGTTGGAGTCATTAAAACTCATTTTTCAATCACTCCACAAATTTCTTGTTAACAAACTATAATTTTGGCAAGTCGGTTAGGACATCTACTTTGTGCATGACACAAGTAATTTTTCCAACAATTGTTTACAGACAGAATATTTCACTTATAATTCACTGTATCACAATTCCAGTGGGTCAGAAGTTTACATACACTAAGTTGACTGTTCCTTTAAACAGCTGGGAAAATTCCAGAAAATGATGTCATGGCTTTAGAAGCTTCTGATAGGCTAATTGACATAATTTGAGTCAATTGGAGATGTACCTGTGGATGTATTTCAAGGCCTACCTTCAAACTCAGTGCCTATTTGCTTGACATCATGGGAAAATCCAAATAAATCAGCCAAGACCTCAGAAAAAAGGTTGTACACCTCCACAAGTCTGGTTCATCATTGGGAGCAATTTCCAAATGCCTGAAGGTACCACGTTCATCTGTACAAACAATAGTACGCAAGTATAAACACCATGGGACCACGCAGCCATCATACCACTGAGGAAGGAGATGCGATCTGTCTCCTAGAGATGAATGTACTTTGGTGCGAAAAGTGCAAATCAATCCCAGAACAACAGCAAAGGACCTTGTGAAGATGCTGGATGAAACAGGTACAAAATTATCTATATCCACAGTAAAACAAGTCCTATATCGACATAACCTGAAAGGCCGCTCAGCAAGGAAGAAGCCAACTGTTCCAAAACTGCCATAAAAAGCCAGACTACGGTTTGCAACTGCACATGGGGACAAAGATCATACTTTTTGGAGAAATGTCCTCTGGTCTGATGAAACAAAAATAGAACTGTTTGGCCATAATGACCATCGTTATGTTTGGAGGAAAAAGGGGACAGCTTGCAAGCCGAAGATCACCATCCCAACCGTGAAGCACGGGGGTGGCAGCATCATGCTGTGGGGGTGCTTTGCTGCAGGATGGGGCTGGTGCACTTCACAAAATAGATGGCATCATGAGGAAGGAAAATTATGTGGATATATTGAAGCAACATCTCAAGACATCAGTCAGGAAGTTAAAGCTTGGACGCAAATGGGTCTTCCAAATGGACAATGACCCCAAGCATACTTCCAAAGTTGTGGCAAAATGGCTTAAGGACAACAGTCAAGGTATTGGAGTGGCCATCACAAAGCCCTGTGGACAGAACTGATAAAGCGTGTGCGAGCAAGGAGGCCTACAAACCTGACTCAGTTACGCCAGCTCTGTCAGGAGGAATGGGCCAAAATTCATCCAACTTATTGTGGGAAGCTTGTGGAAGGCTACCCGAAACGTTTGACCCAAGTTAAACAATTTAAAGGCAATGCTACCAAATACTAATTGAGTGTATGTAAACTTTTGACCCACTGGGAATGTGATGAAAGAAATAAAAGCTGAAATAAATAATTATTTCTACTATTATTCTGACATTTCACATTCTTAAAATAAAGTGGTGAACCTAACTGACTTAAGACAGGGAATTTTTACTAGGATTAAATGTCAGGAATTGTGAAAAACTGAGTTTAAATGTATTTGGCTAAGGTGTATGTAAATTTCCGACTTCAACTGTATAAGGGACATACACTACCAGTCAAAAGTTTGGACACACCTACTCATTCAAGGGTTTTTCTTTATTTTTACTATTCTTTACATTGTAGAATAATAGTGAAGACATCAAAACTATGAAATAACACAAATGGAATCATGTAGTAACCAAAAAAGTGTTAAACAAATCAAAATATATTTGAGATTCTTCAAATAGCCACCCTTTGCCTTGATGACAGCTTTTCACACTCTTGGCATTCTCTCAAACAGCTTAATGAGAGTCACCTGGAATGCATTTCAATTAATAGGTGTGCCTTCTTAAAAGTGAATTTGTGGAATTTCTTTCCTTCTTTATGTGTTTGAGCCAATCAGTTTTGTTGTGACAAGGAAGGGGGGGTTTACAGAAGATAGCCCTATTTGGTAAAAGACCAAGTCCATATTATGGCAAGAACGGCTCAAATAAGAAAAGGAAACGACAGTCCACTTACTTTAAGACATGAAGGTCAGTCAATCCGGAACATTTCAAGAACTTTGAAAGTTTCTTCAAGTGCCGTCGCAAAAACCATCAAGCGCTGTGATGAAACTGGCTCTCATGAGGACCGCCACAGGAATGGAAGACCCAGAGTTACCTCTGCTGCAGAGGATAAGTTCATTAGAGTTACCAGCCTCAGCAATTGCATCCCAAATAAATGTTTCACAGAGTTCAAGTCACAGACACATCTCCACATCAACTGTTCAGAGGGGACTGTGTGAATCAGGCCTTCATGGTCGAATTGCTGCAAAGAAACCACTACTAAAGGACACCAATAATAAGAAGAGACCTGCTTGGGTGTGTGTCCTTTGGTCTGGAGTCCAAATTTGAGATTTCTGATTCCAACCGCCGTGTCTTTGTGAGACGTAGTGTGGGTGAACGGATGATCTCCGCATTTGTAGTTCCCACCGTAAAGCATGGAGGAGGAGGTGTTATGTTTTTCAACAGGACAATGACCCAACACACCTCCAGGCTGTGTAAGGGCTATTTTACCAAGAAGGAGAGTGATGGAGTGCTGCATCAGATGACCTGGCCTCCACAATCCCCCGACCTCAACCAAATTGAGATGGTTTGGGATGAGTCCGACCGCAGAGTGAAGGAAAAGCAGCCAACAAGTGCTCAGCAAATTTGGGAAGATTATTGGAAAAGCATTGGAAAGAAAAAGCCATATCTCAGACTGGCCAGTAAAAAGAAAACATTAAGATGGGCAGTCTGAGATATGGCTTTTTCTTTGCAACTCTTCCCAGAATGTCAGCATCCCGGAGTCGCCTCTTCACTGTTGATGTTGAGACTGGTGTTTTGCGGGTACTATTTAATGAAGCTGCTAGTTGAGGAACTGTGAGGCGCCTGTTTCTCAAACTAGTCCTCTTGCTCAGTTGTGCACCGGGGCCTCCCACTACTCTTTCTATTCTGGTAAGAGCCAGTTTGCGCTGTTCTGTGAAGGGAGTAGTACACAGCGTTGTTCGGGAACTTCAGTTTCTTGGCAATTTCTCACATGGAATAGCCTTAATTTCTCAGAAAAAAGAGTAGACTGACCAGTTTCAGAAGAAAGTTATTTGTTTCTGGCCATTTTGAGCCTGTAATCGAACCCACAATTGTTGATGCTCCAGATACTCAACTAGTCTCAAGAAGGCCAGTTTTATTGCTTCTTTAATCAGCACAACAGTTTTCAGCTGTGCTAACATAATTGCAAAAGGGTTTTCTAATGATCAATTAGCCTTTTAAAATGATAAACTTGGATTAGCAAACACAACGTGTCATTGGAAAACAGGACTGATGGTTGCTGATAATGGGGCTCTGTACGCCTATGTAGATATTCCATAAAAAATCAGCCGTTTCCAGCTACAATAGCCATTTACAACGTTAACAATGTCTACACTGTATTTCTGATAAATTTTATGTTATTTTAATCAACAAAAAAATTGCTTTTCTTTCGAAAACAAGGACATTTCAAAGTGACCCCAAACTTTTGAACGGTAGTGTATATCCACATTTATGTGTATATAAGGCATAAACAATTGTCACATATATGAAAACGGCCAATTCTTGTATATTTCAAAAATATATGTGTGGATACATATATAAGCAGATATGGGCATATATGTTTCCACCATATATGCCCATATAAAACATATAAGTAATATACATATATTGCCATCAGTTACTTTTCCATATGGGGCTCCTGGACCCCTATTGGCTTTACCATAACCACGACGATTCTAATGCTGCCAAAAGTACACCCCCCAGAGGGTTGCTGATATCAATATCTCAGGTGCCACCTACCGCCAATGCTCCCTTGAGCAAGAGTCGGATGAACTTGTGGATACCATTTTTATGTCTCTGTGTGCAGTTTGAAGGAAGCTGCTAATTAGTGCTAGCGTAATTGCTAAATAGCGTTAGCTAGCAGATACCACATTGGCTCGCGAAACTACCTCTAACTTTCTTCATAGTGGAAACAGAGACATACAAATGGCATCCATGAGTTCATCTGTAGAATTGCCAAAATCCCGAAGTATTCCTTTAACCCCCTAAACTGCTCATTGGGCGCTGGCTGCACTGGGCGCTGCACTGCAAGGTGGAAGAGACAGAAAAGAGGAATGCTAGCATTGATACAGCAGTCACTCAAGTAAACACACCACACATACACACCAAAGCATGTGCGCACTCTAATATGCACACTCTCTCTGTCTCTCTCTCTCTCACACACACACATTTTCTAATCGACTTATCCTCATTACTTAGTTAATATGTGCTAATTGTTCATTTGTATTTAGTGCCGTGCTTCAGAAGAGATGGATTACTTTGAATTAACTAAATCAAATGTATTAAGCATACTCCAATTGATCAACAATCATAACTTCCATTTCAGTCAAAATAAACAACTTCTACTACTATACAAGTGCATATGCAGAATACCACTGTCTAGAAAAACATACACCTTCTCAATGGAATATGACGTACAATAACAGTTCACAAACTCAGTTCTACATCAGTCAATATGTTTCTGAGTGAATGGTCTGCTGTGACAGAGCCTGGGGATGGGCCACTGCCACAGACCAGAGCTAAGTGGGTCTAAGGGTACAGAGGCTCAGCGAGGCAGAGTAAATGGTTCAAACTGAAGTTTTATTTCATAATTGACCAACAAAAATGCTTACAAATAAGAAACTTAAAGTGTAACTTCAAATAACAAACATTATCTGCCGCTGCGAGTCTTTCAGCCCCAACCTGTCTGCTGCCATCTCCAGTCCTCTCCCTCAAATGGGAACAGCAGCAGCCTAATCAACTGTTGGGGCTGATTGTCTAGCCAATCACACACTTGATTGACTTATTACCCTCAGCTGGGCTCCATTAGCCGCCCAACAGGGAAGGTGCTGGAAGGGCACGGCAAGAGGGCTTGCCTCCTCCAGTGAATGGCCTGCTCTCTGTCTAAACCATAAAGACTGATTTTAGATCAGTCATGGTGTTTCTGAGTGAATGTCCCGCTCTCTGTTTAAACCATAAAGACTGGTTTTAGATCAGTCATGGTGTGTCTGAGTAAATGTTCTGGGTTGTGATACAACATACTGCACTGATGTCACTTTCTGCTTGATCACAACACTCCAGTCTCATCTTTGACAGCTAGAAGGTTGTGTATTCACAGATTGGGGTGGTGTGTGTGTGTGTGTGTGTGTGTGTGTGTGTGTGTGTGTGTGTGTGTGTGTGTGTGTGTGTGTGTGTGTGTGTGTGTGTGTGTGTGTGTGTGTGTGTGTGTGTGTGTGTGTGTGTGTGTGTGTGTGTGTGTGTAATCTGGCTTAGTTACTGAGACTTGGGTTTCCGGCAAAGAGCTTTAATACGCTCTGGGCATATGTTTGTGAGACTGCAGTGGGTTTATGTAACAGAGAATACTCTGACTGCCATATGGCCTATCAGGAACTTGGCTGTGGCAAGACTGACAACACTATTAACATGTTCTTGTCTTTGTGATGGATTATGAGGAGATGGTGTTTACACGTTAAAATATTTTTCTGCATTCATATCAGTTGTAAAGACAAAAACAAATGCACCTGAAAACATACACTTATAGTAACACACACACACACACACACCACAATCCCCACCTTATTAGACTATAGCCCAGCTCCATAGCTCCAGCTGTGATATGAAATCTGACACGGCCAATTTGCCTCCCAATCCGTCAGCCGATGGAGCAGATTCATAAAACAGTGTTTAATAAGGCCTCAGAGCCTCAGGGCCCTGGGCTGTGGCCTAGGCAACCACCATCCAATATCCATCCACCTCCAGTCTTAAGCACCCATTCTCCCCCCTGACTCCCCTCTGTCTCACCCCTGTCCCCCCCCTACCTCCCCCATGTCTCCCCCATGTCTCCACCCTGCCCCCCCAATGTCTCCCCCATGTCTCCCCCTGCCTTCCCTATGCTTCACTCAGGTGCTGACATCTCCTCCAATCTCCTGCTGAATGTCCCCATTCTGAGCTGGAACATTAGATTGGTTTCTCATCTGCAGGTTTGAAGCCAGTGTACAGGGTTTCCCTTGGGTCTCTGTGAACTGCAGGGGTGAGAAGAGCCATCCATGAGATCTCTTATTCACACCCTGAAGAGGTATTGTTAGATTACACTGAGCAGTATAGGATTTTTGTTCCTCCAAACATCACCCCCCTAAAAACAAGGAAATACAGGGTATTTTCACACTTTTGAGCCAGAATGAGCACAGTCAAACCAAGTGTACTGAGCTGGCCTGGTTACATACACCATAATGGAAAAATGTAAAAAAATATATAAACTTTTTGTATTATCAACAATAAAATACTCTGAAACGTTTTACTGCAGCATACTGTAACTTATGGTGCATTGTGGGAAAATGTTGTGGACGGGGAAAGAATTGCTGTATTTCGAATGGTACTGAAATTCTTTACCCCACAGAATACAGTACCTTACTGTATTTTTGGAGCTCCAAAAACCTTTTGACCACTAGTGGGTGCATGGTATCGTTGTTTCTGGCTCATTAACATATTTGGAGGTGTTCCTTGTAAGAGGCTATATTTGTTGTACCTGTGAGTGAGAATGCTGTACCAATTCAACTCCTATGTGGTTATAGTGCCACAGCAATTTAAAATGTATAGGGAACAGATTGGAGTGGCAGCAATCTTCAACCTTAAATGGTTGTCCTGTGTAGCTCAGTTGGTAGAGCATGGTGTTTGCAACGCCAGGGTTGTGGGTTCGATTCCCACGGGGGGCCAGTATGAAAAAATTAATATATGCACTCACTAACTGTAAGTCGCTCTGGATAAGAGCGTCTGCTAAATGACTAAAATGTAGAATTTGAGCAATGTTGGTCTGTTTTGCCCTGTAGTTGCTGTCAGTTTGGAAGCCTTTGTTAAGGCCTCTAGAAGTGCAAGTTATATAAAATACTAAATATTCATTAACATGCTGTAATGTTTGTAAACACTTTACCTAGCAGCCAACCTGCTTGCACCAATACCTTGTAATTACAGTAAAATACTGTAAAATACAAACCCCTACCTGTGTGTACTGTGTGTCATTACACAGTACTTGCTTTGATACTGTATTTATATTACAGTGGATGTAATGTAATATGAAATGCAGATTTTTACTTGCCACCGAGCTGTCTGTAAGCTACTGTCAAATCACCGTAACCCCTTTACAGTGTATCGACTATAGTTGCTGGAACCATGCCGAAAAGGGCGACGTATGTAAAAAGACAATTTGTGTGAAAAGGGTTATTGTTGAATAATGCAATACTGGTTTTATTTCCTATAACCAATGTTTCTTGTGCATACCCATTTGGGAGTTCTGTTCAGCATCAGTGACTTTCCCTTGGCTGACAAAAACAATACTTTCTTATTCTTAAAGCTGGAATCCTTAATGGTGAAACATCCATTTGCGATATTACAACAACAAAGAAGTTACTGCAAACAACGAACACTGTTTTGTCCCTTGCACACGCGATAGAAGAGCACAATATGTACAGCACATTTCTTTTTCATGCTGCGTGACGCTCCTCAGCTCGGCAACAAAAGGGTTGTTCCACCAATTAGGTGCCTTTTGAGTAATGTAACTTGGTATAAAAAAAAAAGAACAAGATTTCACCTAATTTTAATATTCTGTCATAAAGAGCACATGTGCAACTTAATAAAAAACACTTTTTCCCATCTCAAGTGGTTACTATAGTAATTTTAAGAGCCAAATAAAGTAACAGGGTTGACCTAAACAGACTTGATGACTTCATCTTAAATATTGTGTGCAACAGGGAGGGGCAAATTAATACAAGCTTCACTAAAACATTTAAATAGTTACAAAAAAATCACATTCAACATCAAATAGTAAAATCATAGGTGAGCTGGTTCTACAATTGTTTGCAATTCTCTGGTGTTTTTTGGTGGAAAACTGAGTGGGAACACCTCAACCTTGTTACCCATAGATAAAGTGCATTCGGAAAGTATTCAGACCCCTTGACCTTTTCCACAATTTGTTATGTTACAGCCTTATTCTAAAATGGATTCAATTGTTTTCTCCCCTCATTAATCTACAGACAATACCTCATAATGACAAAGAAAAAAAAGGGTTTTAGACATTTTTGCAAATGTATTAAAAATAAAAAACTTCAATATCACATTTACGTAAGTATTCAGAGCCTTTACTCAGTACTTGTTGAAGCAACTTTGGCAGCGATTACAGCCTCTAGTCTTCTTGGGTTATGTTACAGCCTTATTCTAAAATGGATTCAATTGTTTTCCCCCCTCATTAATCTACAGACAATACCTCATAATGACAAAGCAAAAACAGGTTTTTAGAAATTTTTGCAAATTTATAAAAAATTTAAAAACGTCAATATCACGTTTACGTAAGTATTCAGAGCCTTTACTCAGTACTTGTTGAAGCAACTTTGGCAGCGATTACAGCCTCTAGTCTTCTTGGGTTATGTTACAGCCTTATTCTAAAATGGATTCAATTGTTTTCCCCCCTCATTAATCTACAGACAATACCTCATAATGACAAAGCAAAAACAGGTTTTTAGAAATTTTTGCAAATTTATAAAAAATTTAAAAACGTCAATATCACGTTTACGTAAGTATTCAGAGCCTTTACTCAGTACTTGTTGAAGCAACTTTGGCAGCGATTACAGCCTCGAGCCTTCTTGGGTATGACGCTACAAGCTTGGCACACCTGTATTTGGGGAGTTTCTCCCATTCTTCTCTGCAGATCCTCTCAAGCTCTGTCAGGTTGGATGAGAGCGTCACTGCACAGCTATTTTCAGGTCTCTCCAGAGATGTTCGATCGGGTTCAAGTCCGGGCTCTGGCTGGGCCACTCAAAGACATTCAGAGACTTGTTCCGAAGCCACTTCTGCGTTGTCTTGCCTGTGTGCTCAGGGTCGTGGTCCTGTTGGAAGGTGAACCTTTGCCCCAGTCTGAGGTCCTGAGCGCTCTGGAGCAGGTTTTCATCAAGGATCTCTTTGTACTTTGCTCAGTTCATCTTTCCCTCGATCCTGACTAGTCTCCCAGTCCCTGCCACTGAAAAACCTCCCCACAGCATGATGCTGCCACCACCATGCTTCACCGTAGGGATGGTGCCAGGTTTCTTCCAGACGTGACGCTTGGCATTCAGGCCAAAGAGTTCAATCTTGGTTTCATCAGATCAGAGAATCTTGTTTCTCATGGTCTGAGAGTCCTTTAGGTGCCTTTTGGCAAACTCCACTTGGTGGAGTGCTGCAGAGATGGTTGTCCTTCTGGAAGGTTCTCCCATCTCCACAGAGGAACTCTGGAGCTCTGTTAGAGTGACCATCAGGTTCTTGGTCACCTCCCTGACCAAGGCCCTTCTCACCCGATTGCTCTGTTTGGCCGGGCGGCCAGCTCTAGGAAGAGTCTTGGTGGTTCCATTTAAGAATGATGGAAGCCACTGTGTTCTTGGGGACCTTCAATACTGCAGAATCATTGCCTTGTGCCTTGACACAATCCTGTCTCAGAGCTCTACAGACAATTCCTTCGACCTCATGGCTTGGTTTTTGCTCTGACGTGTACTGTCAACTGTGGGACCTTATATAGACCGGTGTGTGCCTTTCCAAATCATGTCCAATCAATTAAATTTACCACAGGTGGACTCCAATCAAATTGTAGAAACATCTCAAGGATGAGGATGGAGAATCTCTTATAAAATGGGTCAAAATCATGTATAGTAACCCTAGGTGTAAAATAGTAAATAATGGCTATTTCTCAGAAAGTTTTAAACTCTCAAGAGGAGTGAAACAAGGATGTCCACTATCGGCATATCTATTTATTGTGGCCATCGAGATGTTAGCTATTAAAATCAGATCCAATAATAATATCAGAGGATTAGAAATACAGGGCTTAAAAACAAAGGTGTCATTGTACGCTGATGATTCATGTTTTCTTTTAAATCCACAACTAGAATCCCTCCACAGCCTCATAGAGGATCTAGATACATTTTCTAACCTCTCTGGATTACAACCAAATTATGACAAATGTACTATATTACGTATTGGATCACTAAAAAATACAACTTTTACATTACCATGTAGTTTACCAATAAAATGGTCTGATGGTGATGTGGATATACTCGGAATACATATCCCAAAGGAAATAAATGATCTCACTTCAATAAATTTTAATAGAAAGTTAGCAAAAATAGATAAGATCTTACTACCATGGAAAGGAAAATACCTGTCAATTTGTGGAAAAATCAATAATATAATAATACTTTTAGCAAAAATGTTTATTTTTAATTCACAATCTGTAGAAGCAATGAGAATAGAAAGGTTCAGAATTTTTGTAAAACATCACAGTACGGTTGAAATATATATGGCAAATAGAAATCCTATATGGATGGTGTTAAGAGATAGATGGGAGGTATTGAATAGAGTTGAAGGATGGGACTAATAACAAATAACAACAAATAATAACAAAGATAGCTAATAATGTAAGCATACTGTGTCCATAATAAGTATATAGGTTGTATGTTGGGAGCTTTTGGGAAGGAGCACAGTTAGAAAGATATGGCATATAGAAGCAAACCGGATGGACACAATGAAAATGATCGGAGAGGTTGAGAGTAGAAGAAGTTCAGGAGCAAAAAAAAGAAAAAAAAAAAAATATATGTATATATATATATATAATAGAATTATTGTAAAATTAACTCTGTCCATAAGGTGTAGATAGTAAGTATAGACCGGAAGTAGAGGCCTGGGCATTGTTGTTCACTAATTTACTCCAAGTAGGGAAAGGATGGTGGGGTTGAAAAGTAATAAAGGGGAGTATATATATAAAAAATAAAAAAAACATGGGGGATTGGAAGTGATGCAGACAATTACATTGATAGAAGATACAATCTATCTGCAATATTAAGCTGATCCATTCCCCCCCCCCAAAAAAAAAAAAAAAAAAAAAAAAACATCTCAAGGATGATCAATGGAAACAGGATGCACCTGAGCTCAATTTCGAGTCTCATATCAAAGGGTCTGAATATTTATGTAAATAAGGTATTTCTGTTTTTTTGCTAAAATTTGCTAAAATTTCAACAAACCTGTTTTCACTTTGTTATTAGGGGGTATTGTGTGTAGATTGATGGGGATTTGTATTTATTTAGTCCATGTTAGAATAAGGCTGTAACGTAACAAAATGTGGAAAAAGTGAAGGTGTCTGAATACTTTTAGAATGCACTTTATCTATGGGTAACAAGGTTGAGGTGTTCCCGCTCAGTTTTCCACCAAAAAACACCAGAGAATTGCAAAAAATTGTAGAACCAGCTCACCTATGATTTGACTATTAGATTTTGAATGTGTGTTTTCAAAACATTTTTTACAAGAAATAGTTTCACCATATTAACGAGAGAGTTAAGTTTACATAACAGGGTTGACCTTGAAGTGAGGGACAGTTTTTTTTAAAGTTTTTTTTTTCTTCAAATGAATCACTAATCACATGAAATAAATAGTAAACTTCAGAAATGACTTTGTCAAAGCAACAAAATAACTAGGGCTTTACAATGATGGTGAAAACTTTGGGGTTAAAATCTTCCTAGAAGTCACAGAGGATGCACAGAGGGACATGTCAAAATGCTGAATTTTGTCACTTTAGCAAGTCTGTATTCATATAAAAAAATCTGATTTATTGAATTTGCCATGAGGTATATCAAAGGGACGCAAAAGGCACTCATTTCGTGGAACGACCCAAAAACCATAACAACTGATTCCATCTTTAAGATCAGGGTCTTTCAATAACCCATTGACTTTATAATCCTTCTTAACTGAGAGGTTAGCATGTGAAGTTTGGTTTTCACACAGCAGTTTTTTGGTCATGCCACCTTCAAAGTGTTGTTGTTATACAGATGTGTGTCATCCTGTGCTGCTCCTTATCTCTGCAGAACACTGATGCCTCTTTGAACTGAGGTTCTGGGTGAGAGACAGACAGACAGACACGCGCACGCATACGCATGCACGCACACACACACACTGAACTGGAGACTGTAGCCGCAGAGATAAGCAGAACTCTCCAGTGCATAACAGGATAAAAGAGAGACAGAAGGAAGGGTTTAAAAGAGGTGTAGTTTGTTTTTCAACATGTCAGTGGGATGTTGAACTGGAGATATACACTGAGTGTACAAAACATTAAGAATGCGATTTCCATGACATGGACTGACCAGGTGAATTCAGGTGAAAGCTATGATCCCTTATTGATGTCATCTGTTAAATCCACTTCAATCAGTGTAGATGAAGGGAAGGAGACAGGTTAAAGAAGCATTTTTAAGCCTTGAGACAATTGAGACATGAATTGTGTATGTGTGCCATTCAGAGGATGAATGGAAAAGACAAAAGATTGAAGTGCCTTTGAACGGGGTATGGTAGTAGGTGCCAGTTGCAATGGTTTGTTTCAAGAACTGCAACACTGCTGGGTTTTTCCAGCCAGGTCACCCATGATACAAGTCAGTATTCGACGTCCATGCAACTCAATATTAGGAAGGTGTTCCTAATGTTTGGTATACTCAGTGTACATCAATGATGAACTGGAAAAAGTGTGTGTTGAATGATGTCCCTCTGCCATCTTTCAGCCCAGGGATAGAGCATAGATTAGTGCTGAGAGATTAGTACTTTTTTAGGTCGGTTCGGTTTCGGTTTGATTATAAAAAAATAATCACGGTTTTCGTGATTTTGATTATTGTTTTAGACATTAAATGAACTATGCATTATGTGGGTTGAATGCTCTAACACAGAATAAAACAATTAATATAAGTCCCATGATAGTAGTGACTGCCCATTACTGCTTATCACTTATTAACCATCATGTATTCACATTACTTTAATAAAATATTTGTTTTATTTAATTCCAAGTCATCTCATCTCTATAGAGCTGCTGCCTATGCTGTCTGACAAAATCACTATTTTAGTAGTTCTTCAAAGTAAATAAGGCATACTTTTATGACTGCTGAATGCCAACTATCAATCACTTAGATCATGCATTTTCAGGCTCGCAAAGCAACTGCTTTCCATCCCTCTCGATCTTGTGTTCTCTCTTCTCTCAGTCTCCATGTTTGCTCCTGTCACGCTCTGGCTCCGGGACTCTGTATGTTGAGCCAGGGTGTGTTCGTTCTGTGTGGGTTGTTTCTATGTTGGGTTTTCTAGGTTGTTGTTTTCTGTGTTGCCCTAAGTGACTCCCAATCAGAGGCAACGAGTGTCAGCTGTTTTCTGGTTGTCTCTGATTGGGAGCCATATTTAAACTGTCTGTTTTCACTTTGTGGTTGTGGTTTCTTGTTCCTTTTGATTTGTGTTTTGTGTCGAAGGACTTCACGTATCGTTGGTTGTTTTGTTCGCTGTTTTGTACAAGTAATAAATATGTACGCATCTCACGCTGCGCCTTGGCCCGCTTCATTTCAAGACGATCGTGACAGAAGAAACCACCACGACGGGGTCAAGCAGCGTGATGAGGAGAAAGGCTGGAATTATGAAAAGTGGAGAGAGAATTGGACGAGAACCATGGAGGCCTGGTCCACGGGGGAGAGACAAGCCCAGAAAATTTTTAGGGGGGGGCTCACGCCGTGGACGACGGGGCAGCAGGAGTACGGGATAGAGTGGTGCAGAAGGTTGGCAGAGAGGGCCGCCAGGTTAAGGGGGCCACCGGTCACAGAGGAGAGGGAAAGTGTGGAGGCACGGCGAGAGGTACTGGGGTGTGTTACCAGTCCGGTCCGGCCCGTTCCTGATCCCTGCGTAGGGCCAGTGGTGTGTGTCCCCAGTACGGTCCGGCCTGTTCCTGTTCCTCGCATCGAGCCTGTGGTGCGTGTCGTCAGCCCGGCCCGGCCTGTTCCTGCTCCCCGCGCCAAGTCTGTGGTGCGCGTCGTCAGCCCTGTCCGGCCTGTTCCTGCTCCTCGCACCAAGCCTACAGGGTGCGTCGCCAGCCCAGCCCGGCCTGTCCCTGCTCCACGCACCAAGTCTACGGTGTGCGTCACCAGCCCGGTCCGGCCTGTTCCTGCCACCCGCACCAAGTTTACGGTGCGCGTCGCCAGCCCGACCCGGCCTGTTCCTGCCACTCGCACCAAACCTACGGTGCGCGTCGCCAGCCCGACCCGGCCTGTTCATGCCACTCGCACCAAACCTACGGTGCGCGTCGCCAGCCCGGTCCGGCCTGTTCCTGCTACTCGCACCAAGCCAGGGATGCGAGTAGTCAGTCCGGTGAGGCCCGTTCCGGCTCCACGCACCAAGCCAGGGGTGCGTATCGTCAGCCCGGTCCGGTCCGTTGCTGCTCCACGCACCGAGCCAGGGGTGCGCATCGTCAGCCAGGTCCGGTCCGTTCCTGCCTCACGCGCCAAGCCAGGGGTGCGTATCGTCAGCCCGGTCCGGTCCGTTGCTGCTCCACGCACCGAGCCAGGGGTGCGCATCGTCAGCCAGGTCCGGTCCGTTCCTGCCTCACGCGCCAAGCCAGGGGTGCGCGTCGTCAGTCCGGTGCCTGATCAGGTACAGGTCAGCTGCTCCACAACGGAGCTTAAGCAATCTGCTCCGTCGATGTCCAGTCCAGATCCAGCCAGCGGGGTCAGACCGGACCAGGGGCGCTACGGGGGGATTATGGAGGGGTGGTGGTCAAGCCCGGAACCGGAACCGCCACCGAGGAAGTATGCCCACCCAGCCCTCCCCTGTTTTGCTACGTTTGAGGCGCGGTCGCAGTCCGCGCCTTTAGGGGGGGGGTACTGTCACGCTCTGGCTCCGGGACTCTGTATGTTGAGCCAGGGTGTGTTCGTTCTGTGTGGGTTGTTTCTATGTTGGGTTTTCTAGGTTGTTGTTTTCTGTGTTGCCCTAAGTGACTCCCAATCAGAGGCAACGAGTGTCAGCTGTTTTCTGTTTTCACTTTGTGGTTGTGGTTTCTTGTTCCTTTTGATTTGTGTTTTGTGTCGAAGGACTTCACGTATCGTTGGTTGTTTTGTTCGCTGTTTTGTACAAGTAATAAATATGTACGCATCTCACGCTGCGCCTTGGCCCGCTTCATTTCAAGACGATCGTGACAGCTCCGCACAGACTGGAAAGTTTAAGCGGGCACACAATGGATTATAGTCATTGTAGTCAATTAGCACGTTTTCTGCACTAAACTGTAGAATATGGGCCTGTTGTAAACTACGACTCCCTACTACATCGCACAGTTCAGGCTTGATCTGATTTATCTCTACAGAAACTGCACATTGAAGAAAAAAAGAAAAAAAGAAATGGAATTCAAATAATTGAACCGACTTCTCTGTCAATTAGTTGTTTAAAACCGAAAAATAACCTACATTTTGGTTAATCGCTCAGCAGTAGCATAGACTGTAAAAAGAATGGACAAAGTCATTGATGACCATTGTTCCCTATGTGAAGTCTCAGTGGCGCATTTGAAGATCAGTTAACGTGTCGCCATCTTGCTTCATGGAGGACTTTTTGGAAACGTTGCATGCTCAGTTTGAGCTACTCTAGGAAGTGACGTTGTAGACTAGCTCAGTGCTGCCCCCTCTCATCGAGTATCTCAAGTTGAAGGCAGACCGGGGTACTGCAGGCTGCACATTGTGCTTCCAACTTCTTCTGTGTGCGGTTTTAAAATAATTGGTTCAAGGACATACATCTGGTGAAATAAAAGCAAGTATTGGTCCCATGATTGTGTTTGGAAAACTTGTATATCCACGAATATTGACCATGAAGATCGCTATACTCCCATTGACTATAATGACGGATTCTGCTTTCTGAAAACATTGCATGCAGTACCCCGGTAGGCTTTGATCTTAAAATCCTCAATGACCATGTTTACATGCACACCAATATCTCCTTATTATTTGGGATACTCAAGTATTCTGTTTTTGAGTTGACGCATATAAACATCATATCCCGTTTACAATAACCCGAAAAAGCTTCTATCCCAGTTATGAGAAACCTGGATAAGATGCTTTGGATATGCTTATCTTTTATGGGATACTGTGGCATGTAAACATCTTATCTAATTTACTCTTGTTTTTCGTGGTCTGCGCAGGCTAAGTTTCACATATCATGGGTGTTGTGTGATGATGTTTTCATCTGATTGTCAAACAAATCCCTTCAAAAAGTAGGCTACCTGCACATTTTGATCTACCATAATAATTCCATAATAATTTATTTTGCTGAGATTCTGTACTGGACCATATAGTATACTGTCTACTTTCAACCCTAATTTAGCCAAGTTTCTGTTTATAATTTTAGACATTTGGTAGGCCATTTGTTTGTCAACTATAGTTAGATACATGCAGCTTCTCTTCTGTCATAACTTGTTGCCCTAGAAGACTAAATAAAGTAGTGCTCACCAGAATAATGCCTTACATTGATAGAATGAATGCATTAGTAATCTATCCAGAGCATTAGTAATCTATCCAGTGCATTCCTCATAAGATAGCTAGGTGGGACAACCATATATCACAGTCATAGTAAGTAAACTTTTCTTCAATAAAGTAGCTATCAGCAAAATCTGAGCTAGTAAGAAAAAAAGTCAAGTGTGAGTATTAGATCAGGAAAGGATTTATTTATGTATTTATTTATTTGAGAAGATGGTGTGTGTGTGTGTGTGTGTGTGTGTGTGTGGGCAAGGACTCTTTGAAGAGGTAGGGTTTCAGATGTTTTTGGAAGATGGGCAAGGACTCTGCTGTCCTAGCTTCAGGGGGAAGCTGGTTCCACTTTTGGGGTGCCAGGACAGAGAAGATCTTGGACTGGGCTGATAAGACAGTCAGTTTGTCTTGGGCGCATATTTTATGTGGTTGAAATACTGTCTGCTTGCATGACAGTGTCAAATATATTACAGTCCCCTGTAGCTCAGTTGGTAGTGCATGGCGCTTGCAACGCCAGGGTTGTGGGTTCGTTTCCCACGGGGGGCCAGTATGAAAATGTATGCACTCACTAACTGTAAGTTGCTCTGGGTAAGAGCGTCTGCTAAATGACTAAAATGTAAATGTAATTACACGTGCATTCACATTTTCTCAAGTGATGCTGAAATAAATAAATAATATATCTCCACTCCTGTTCCCGAGACAAAATTAACATTTCTTGTATCATTTTACTGCAAGAAATGCATAATTCAGCAGGAGTTAATATTATATTATGCTACATGTGAGAGGTTATAGGCCTACAGTCAGTGTCCATATTTCAGTTACTATTCCATTTAACCCATATGAACTTAAATTAGCAATATTCTGTTTATATATGGATACAGAGATACTCGTGAGCGGGATATCAAAGGTGCATGTAAACAGCTTATCCCGAATAAGACCTTAAGCGGATATGAGCTACTATCCGGAATACTGTGCACATGCAAACATGGTCAATGAGAGGAGGTGGTCGTTCTCCCCTGGGATAGAGCTTCATTTGTGACTGGCTACTGCCTCTGTGTGGAAGCTAGATGTACTGTAGCCTGTTGTGTACGCTTGACCTTGCCCAACCATTAGATCCCAGCCAGCCTGCCAGACAGACACTTAACACTGGACTCAGACTAAGGCCTTGTTTACACCTTGCATTAACATGTGGCTTTCATGATCTGATCAATATGATCCAATCACTATCTGGTCAAGGTTTGTCGCATCTACACATGGTATTAAAATGTGTCTCTTTTCCGTCCACTGTGTCCGCATTGTGAACAAATTTCCTGCTGCCCAAATTATTTGACAATTGTTCTTTCAAAATGTATTTTTTAAGACAATTATTGATGCCATCAGTCAATTGTGCTACCTGTCAATGATTTTAAAGGCCAGTATAATGATTTAAAGAGTTTGACTGTCCAGATCTGTTTACACTTCATTAATATCCAAATACAACGGGTCCCTAACTACCTCCAGAGGTGGTCAGGAAGATCTGATCAAAATCAGATCACAATGCGTCTTTTAATCGTCTACACCTGTCTAAACATGTGGGCACAATCAGAAAGTGGACAAGATCAGGACAAAGGAAGCATGTTAGCTCAAGGTAGAAACAGGTCTATAGGGTCAACATCTGGAGACCACAGACTACAGTCCAAGGTTACTAGCTTATATACAGTGCATTCGGAAAGTATTCAGACCCCTTCTCTTTTTCCACATTTTGTTACGTTACAGCCTTATTCTAAAATTGATTAAATTATATATTTTCCCCATCAATCTACACATAATACCCCATAATGACGAAGCGAAAACTGGTTTTTATAAATTTTAGCAAATCTATTACAAATAAAAAACAGAAATACCTTATTTACATAAGTATTCAGACCCTTTGCTATGAGACTCGAAATTGAGCTAAGTGCATCCTGTTTCCATTGATCATCCTTGAGATGTTTCTACAACTTGATTGGAGTCCACCTGTGGGAAATCCAATTGATTGGACATGATTTGGAAAGGCACACACCTGTCTATATAAGGTCCCACAGTTGACACTGCATGTCAGAGCAAAAACCAAGCCATGAGGTCGAAGAAATTGTCCGTAGAGCTCCGAGACAGGATTGTGTCGAGGCACATATCTGGGGAAGGGTACTAAAACATTTCTGTAGCATTGAAGGTCCCCAAGATCACAGTGGCCTCCATCATTCTTAAATGGAAGAAGTTTGGAACCACCAAGACTCTTCCTAGAGCTGGCCGCACGGCCAAACTAAGCAATCGTGGAAGAAGGGCCTTGGTCAGGGAGGTGACCAAGAACCCAATTGTCACTCTAACAGCGCTCCAGAGTTCTTCTGTGGAGATGGAAGAACCTTCCAGAAGGACAACCATCTCTGCAGCTGTCACATTCGTTGAGTAAAGGATCTGACCTTTAAGGTGCAGCGTGGTATGCGTACATGGTCGTTTATTATTATAAACACAGACAAAATAACAAAATCCAACAGAATGTGAAGTTCAAGAGGCTAAACATCCAACAAGCCAAACAGAAACAAGATCCCACACCTAAAGGTAGGCAAAATGGCTGCCTAAGAATGATCCCCAATCAGAGACAACGATCGACAGCTGCCTCTGATTGGGAACCACACCCGGCCAACATAGAAATATATAACATAGATATGTCAACATTTACACCCTGACCAAACTAACTAGAGAATAACAGGGTTCTCAAGGTCAGGGCGTGACAGTACCCCCCCCCCCCCCCAAAAAAAAACCCTGACTTATTAGGGGAGGGTCCGGGTGGGCATCTAGCCTCGGTGGCGGCTCCGGCTTCGGACGCTGTAAACTCCTCTCCTTTCCTGCCTCCCCGTAGCACACCTGGTCTGGTCTGGACCCCGGCGCGATGCTTCCCCTCCCATGATGCACCAAGCCCTGTCTGGACCCTGGTGTGGGAGCCCTCGACCCTGGAGAGGCATTGACGTCTGGTTCCGGCTCGGCAGTCCTCCCGTGATGCACCATCCTGTCTGGACCCTGGTGTGGGAGGCCCCAATCCTGGAGAGGGGTTGACGTCTGGTTCCGGCTCGGACCCCGGTGGAGCGGACTGCTCTGGCACTGGACTGGAGCCGCTGACCGGAGCTGAACTGGACCCTGGTGGAGCGGACTGCTCTGGCACTGGACTGGAGCAGCTGACCGGAGCTGGACTAGGCACCGGTGGAGCGGACTGCTCTGGCACTGGAGTGGAGCAGCTGACCAGAGCTGGACTGGGCACCGGTGGAGCGGACTGCTCAGGCACTGGAACGGGCCGATCCGGGCTGGGGACACGCACCACTGGTCTGGTGCGAGGAGCAGGCACGGGGCGCACTGGGCTGGGGACACGCACCATTTGTCTGGTGCGAGGAGCAGGCACGGGCCTTACCGGGCTGGGGACACGCACCACTGGTTTGGAGCGAGGAGCAGGTACGGGGCGTACCGGGCTGGCAACACGCACCACTGGTTTGGTGCGAGGAGCAGGTACGGGCCGTTCAGGACTGGAGACACGCACCACTGGTTTGGTGCGAGGAGCAGGTACGGGGCGCACCGGGCTGGCGACACGCACCACTGGTTTAGCGCGAGTGGAGGGAGGGACGGGCCGTACAGGACTGGAGACACGCACCACTGGTTTGGTGCGAGGAGCAGGTACGGGGCGTACCGGGCTGGCGACACGCACCACTGGTTTGGTGCAAGGAGCAGGTACGGGCCGTACAGGACTGGATACACGCACCACTGGTTTGGTGCGAGGAGCAGGCACGGGCCGTACCGGTCTGTGAAGGCGCACTGGCGTAGGGTTAACTCCTCTCTCAGCTCCTCCTGTTGTCTGGCCAGCTCCTCTCTCCGTGCATCCACTGACTCCTTCTCCTTGTGGGCCTCCTGCAGCGCCTCCCTCTGAAGGGAGCTCTCCTGCTCTCTCTTAGCTAACAGCCCCCGTAAGTAGTTATCTCCTCTCTCAGAGTGCTGAGCTGTATGTCTTGGAGGGCCTCTATAATAGCGGCCTCCTCTTCCTCCACAGTCAGCCCTTTCAGGGCCTCCTTCTGCTCCTTGTGCCCCCCCAAACATTTTTATTGGGGCTGCCTCTCATGCTTCCTTCGCGGTCGGCACCGTCTGCGTCGCCGTTGATCCTCTCCTGCCTGGGCTTCTTCCTTCGCCCAGGGTCCTTTACCGGCTAATATCTCCTCCCATGTCCAAAATGTCTTCCCCACCTGTGTCCAGGGTGTCTGCTCCTCCTGGCCATGCTGCTTGGTCCGTTGGTGGTGGGATCTTCTGTCACGTTCGTTGAGTAAAGGATCGGACCAAGGTGCAGCGTGGTATGCATACATAGTCGTTTATTATTATAAACACTGACAAAATAACAAAATCCAACAGAACGTGAAGTTCAAGAGGCTAAACATCCAACAAGCCAAACAGAAACAGAAAAAAGATCCCACACCTGAAGGTAGGCAAAATGGCTGCCTAAGTATGATCCCCAATCAGAGACAACGATCGACAGCTGCCTCTGATTGGGAGCCACACCCGGCCAACATAGAAATATATAACATAGATATGTCACCATTCACACCCTGACCAAACTAACTAGAGAATAACAGGGTTCTCAAAGTCAGGGCGTGACTGCAGCACTCCACCAATCAGGCCTTTATGGTAGAGTGGCAAGACTGAAGCCACTCCTCAGTAAAAGGCATATGACAGTCCTCTTGGAGTTTGCCAAAAGGCATCTAAAGAACTCAGACCATGAGAAACAAGATTCTCTGGTCTGATGAAACCAAGCTTGAATGCCAAGCATCACGTCTAGAGGAAACCTGGCGCCATCCCTACGGTGAAGCATGGTGGGGGCAGCATCATGCTGTGGGGATGTTTTTCAGCAGCAGGGACTGGGCGACTACTCAGGATCGAGGGAAAGATGAACGGAGCAAAGTACAGTGAGATCCTTGATGAAAACCTGCTCCAGAGCGCTCAGGACCTCAGACATGGACGAAGCTTCACCTTCCAACAGGACAACGACCCTAAGCACACAGCCAAGATAACGCAGGAGTGGCTTCGGGACAAGTCTCTGAATGTCCTTGAGTGGTCCACCCAGAGCCCGGACTTGAACCCGATCTAACATCTCTGGAGAGACCTGAAAATAGCTGTGCAGCGACGCTCCCCATCCAACCTGACAGAGCTTGAGAGGATATGCAGAGAAGAATGGGAGAAACTCCCCAAATACAGGTGTGCCATACTTGTAGCGTCATACCCAAGAAGAATCAAGGCTGTAATCGCTGCCAAAGGTGCTTCAACAAAGTACTGATTAAAGGGTCTGAATACTTATGTAAATGTGATATTTCCGTTTTTTATATTTAATACATTTTGAAGAATTTCTAAAACCTGTTTATGCTTTGTCATTATGGGGTATTGTGTGTAGATTGATGAGGGAAAAAAACGATTGAATCAATTTTAGAATAAGGTTGTAATGTAGCAAAATGTGGAAAAAGTCAAGGTGTCTGAATACTTTCCGAATGCACTGTATCTCACTCATTCACTCACTCGCATGCGTTGATCTGGCTAGTTCACAATCCTGCCCTGCAGTCTTACACGCACACAAGAGATAAATAACTCAGAGAGACCAGTAGGAGGTACATTTCACATTTTTTATCACCAGCTTTGTAGAGAAAGACATCAAAGAATGCAATTACACGACTAGAAAGTTGGACAGTTCATACACACAGCCAGTGGGAGAGGGATAGAATAGAATAGAACAATCTCAGGGCTAGAACCAGACATGGAGAGGAATAGATGTGATAAAGAGGTCAATGGAACTCCATGGAAATGTGTGGGGGAAAGATCCTGAATCTCCTCATTGCCCCCCAGCAAAATTAGGCTACATTTAGGCTATTGTTTATATGTGTATTTCACACTACTGTATGTTTAGTATAATGCTTGTATGGATGTCAACCCCAATACATGTTCATGTCATCGTCACTAACGAACTGCATTGCAGTTAAAAACGAATTTGACTAGCACCACCGATTTCTGTATGCTAGCTATGCTACCAGCTTATACGAACGGGAGTTTGGTTAGCAGTAACTTCTTCTAAACCTGAAAACAACTTCTAAATTTTATGCAGCAAAAACAGCCAAATATATACAAATCTGAGTTTAGTAACCACATGACAGATGACAGATTTGACGAATTTCCATTTTGTTAGATCAGATTGTTGAATGTATGCCAATCCGGCATACTTCTTCTATCCCCCACGGTCTGCGTTCCGTGGACCTCTTTACTGCATCTATAGGACACTGATGATGTCATACAGGGAATCAGGGGAGCAGCTGGGAGCTGTAGTTCTAAAGGTTCCAGTTGTTCCTGTAGTTCCATTCACTAGTTTTCAGTCAGAACCATTATATACTTTAGCAATAAGGCCAGAGGGGGTGTGGTATATGGCCAATATACCACGGCTAAGGGCTGTTCTTATGCACGACGTGACGTGGAGTGCCTGGATACAGTCCTTAGCCGTGGTATATTGGCCATATACCACAAACCCCCGAAGTGCCTTATTGCTATTATAAACTGGTTACAAATGTAATTAGAACAGTAACATACCCATGGTATACGGTCTCATATATCAGGGCTTTCAGCCAATCAGCATTCAGGGCTCGAACCACCCATTTTATAATGTAGATTATATACAGACTATACTTCAACTATACTTCTTTGAGAATTTTGAGATCATTATCCAATCCCTCCAAGTTACATTGAGGCGAATCAGGTGCAAAAAGATGAAATGCTTGGGGCCTGGGGGTAGCGGTTAAAGTTTAGTGCCAAGACAGGATGTAAGCTAAGCTAAGACAAGGGATAGATAGCTTATCAGAGGAGTACATCAATAACAACATTACAGAACACCTAAATAGCTTCACTGGAGACGGATGGGCGGATTTACACAGTTCACAGTCAGCCATTTTAAGACTCACACATACACACATGGTGGTAGAAAGCTAACTGTAGCATCATGTAGCATCAAGTTAGCTTGATTGTTAGGAGGGTGACACTCAATCCAAGAATGGCCAATGAGGTTGCAGCTCTAGTTAATGCCAAATTAACTTGCATACAAACAAGACAGGGGGGACAGTGGGAGGAGGAGACGGGAAAAGAGTGTCATAGTCACACAGGCACTTGAGAAATGACAAAACACCACCACGACTTGTAATAAGGCACGACAGACTACACTCACGACGTACGCACACGTCTTCGGGACGACACCACGTTAATCCACCACTCAATGTACGAATGTACAGTACGCTTCAGAACAGATGGGTTTACAGGTTCATACTCTTATCTACTTAGAGTAATAATTTGGTTGATCTACAGATCTATTTCTTTATCTTTTAATTCACTCACATTTTCTGAGGAGCAGTATCTTTGTCTTCCACTGTTGTTTTGTAAAAACGAACTAACTCAATAGAGGGATATATCTTATTGGATAGAAATCTTTTCAATACATATTTTTTGGGGGATGAAAAGCTCTATATCTGCTGAAAATACTGTGAAACTGTATTTATTCAGTATCATGGTCAAATTTGCTATAGCTAGAAGGAAACTCAATGCTCTGGCCTCAGCAGACATACATGGGAGAACCAATACCATAAGGTTAAATATCGGCAGTGTTTATTTAACTGGCTAATGGTTAGCCAGCTCCATACATATTTCTGTGATAAATCTAATACAGCATCTCAACATGTAGCAACGAGAGCATTAAAATAGAATGGTTACAAATAAGGTATTTCCATAATTACACACACAAGAATGCATGCAGGGACAGACACACAAGAAGTGTACTCACGCACAAACACACAGGGTTAGGCTGTGTGAAATAATGGATGGAGCTCTACCCTTTGATATCATTTTATTATTTGTTTTGGCTTTTTACCCCTTTTTCTCCCTAATTGGTAGTTACAGTCTTGTCCCATAGCTGCAACTCCCGTACGGACTCAGTAGAGGCGAAGGTCAAGAGCCATGCGTCTGCCGAAACACAACCCTGCCAAGCCGCACTGCTCGCTTAACCCACCCTACACCATACAATCGCACCATACAACTGCGGACCGTGTCAGTGTGCATGCGCCCGGCCCACCACAGGAGTCGCTAGAGCGCGATGTGACAAGCACATCCCGGCCAACCAAACCCTCCCCTAACCCAGACGACGCTAGGATCGAACCCGGGTCTGTAGTGACTCCTCAAGCACTGCGATGCAGTGCCTTAGACCACTGCGCCACTCGGGAGGCCAGATATCATATTTTTGTAGTACTGTAGTAATATTCTTAGTATTTTGTTTAGTTCGGTATTCTTAAAAATGGTTAAGACCCAGACAATAAAAGGATAGTCTCTAAAATGACTTCAAAGTATAATGGGCATCTTCAACATACAGTTTATGATTATCATCGAGGATCGAGCCTCATTGTAAACTATGGCAAATATAAAATGAAATGCATGATATTTCAAATATACTCATAAGAGATAAGAATGGAAACAACAATGACAGAAATCATGTAATGTGGAGGAAATACATTCAAATACTTCCATTCTCTATACAAGGCATACCATGACTATTAAGAGCAGCTTGGTGGAGACACAACATCTCTAGATGCAGGATTCTGGTTACATTAATAACACAGGTATTCGGACACTATTATGAGGTTACTAAACTGTTATTATAACGTTACTAAATGTCATCTTAGAGCTGGTTACAGCTTCTATGCCATCAGAGATCAGATCAGTCAGCACCTAAAATCAGCAGCGGTAATTAACACACACACACAGAGAAATTAGTTTTGACTATTCTCAAACAGTCAACGCAGATTTATGAATTTATTGGCAATTTCTGGAAAGATAACGGTCATTGGGAAAGCTACTGTTTTCTTTTTCAATAACTCTGATTTAGTTGTCATCCTTCATTGGTTTGAGAGTCTGAATCTCAGAATTATTTTGGTTTATTTTGCCCTATCTCTCTCTCTCTCGCTCTCTCTTCCTCTCACTCTATCCACTCATATCTTCCATCAATATTTTTTTTTCATACTGGCCCCCCGTGGGAAACGAACCCACAACCCTGGCGTTGCAAGCGCCATGCTCTACCAACTGAGCTACACAGGGCCACAATTCTAAGGTGTCAAAGACACAAATCTTAGCAGAACAGACAACATTAGCGTGAGTTGGTCTTGAGAGATGGTCTGTTGGGAGACTGTTTACACTCGTTTTAGAACAATGGATGGGGGCGATGGTACAGTAGCGAATGACAGAGTTGAACAGTCTTTACCAAGGCCTATGACACACACCCTGTTCCCTATATAGTGCATTACTTTAGACCAGAGCCATATGTGGTCAAAAGTAGTGCACTACTCTAGCTCTGGTCAAAAGAAGTGCACTGTAAAGGGAATAGGGTGCCATTGGAGAATTGCTCTGTAGAGATGCAGGAGAGAAGGATGAGGGAGTTGGGAGGGGTTTAGGTTTAGCTCCGGGTGAGAAGCCCCTTCTTATAGGCCAAAAGTCCTGCTGCCGTGGCAACAGACAGGACAGAGGCTATGCCCAGGAAGTTGATGAACCCACCCACCGACGGAAGGTTCCGCTCCCAGAAGGTGGTAACGAATGGGAGTGCTGGGACTTCCTGTGTGAGAGAGAGACAGAGAGTGAGTGAGTGAGTGAGTGAGTGAGTGAGTGAGTGAGTGAGTGAGTGAGTGAGTGAGTGAGTGAGTGAGTGAGTGAGTGAGAGAGAGAGAGAGAGAGAGAGAGAGAGAGAGAGAGAGAGAGAGAGAGAGAGAGAGAGAGAGAGAGAGCGAGAGAGCGAGAGAGCGAAAGAGAGAGAGAGAGAGAGAGAGAGGGTTCATCAGTTAGTTAGAGTTAGAGTTATAGGGGCACTTAGGTAGGTCTACATTCACTAATGTCCTTTAGATACTTTACATTTAGATTTAACTGAGGTTTGTATGTGACATAAAATATCCAATGTTTTGGGTTGCATTCAATCCTTACCACTGACTCAGGCTCTGTTTGCCAGATCTGACTCTGAGGAATCCTGCCCATCACACACATGACCTGGAACAACAATTAATTCCTTTACAATACAAAAACAATACACAAGACCATGTGTACCACAATTTCTTTGTCATTTATTTACATTTTTATTTTTATTTGGGTATATGTAATAATTATTTATTTATTTATTTGGACAGTGATGCTAAACCTTTTAATATCGCTATATACACCAGCATTTGGGATTTGAGATAAAGTAGTAAGATGGCGCCGGCAGACATGGAAGCTCTGCTTCTAGCTCCTAAGCAACTTTGCAGTATATCATTTTTTTGTGTGTTATTTCTTACATTATTAGCCCAGAACGTTTTTTGTGTTATTACATACAGCCGGAAATAACTTTTGGATATCAGAGCGGCAGTAACTCACCAGCATTATGACCAGGAATACGACTTTCCCGAATTGGATCCTTTGTTCGTACCCCCTAGGGCAATTGAACTTATCCCAGAGGCTGCTCCAAGACTCCGCCTTGAAGAAGAGGTATTCGGAGTGGACTTCTAGTCCGACTCAGGAGGCATGCACACCATCCACTGCTTCCGAGTATATTACTCGCTAATGTTCAGTCTCTGGACAATAAAGTAGACGAGCTCAGGGCAAGGATCTCCTGTAACTTACTCTGTTTCATCGAATCATGGCTCTCTCGGGATATACTGTCCCCGTCCATACAGCCAGCTTGGTTCTCAGTACATTGCGCAGACAGGAATAAAGAATTCTCCGGGAAGAAGAAGGGCAGTGGTGTATGTTTCATGATTAACTACTCATGGTGTGATAGTGATAACATACAGAAACTCAAGTCCTTTTGTTCACCCGACCTAGAATACCTCACAATCAAATGCCAACCGTATTACCTCCCAAGATAATTCTTTTCGGTTATAGTGACAGCCGTGTATATTCCCCCTCAAGCCGATACCACGACAGCCCTCAAGGAACTACACTGGACTTTATGCAAACTGGAAACCACATATCCTGAGGCTGCATTTATTGTAGCTGGGGATTTTAACAAAGCAAATTTGAGGAAAACGCTACCAAAGTTCTATCAACACATTGACTATAGTACACGCGCTGGTAAAACACCGACCACTGCTACTCCCCCTTTCGAAATGCCTACAAGGCCCTCTCCCGCCCTCCCTTTGGCAAATCAGATCACGACTCCATTTTGCTCCTCCCTTCCTATAGGCAGAAACTCAATCAGGAAGTACCCGTGCTAAGGTATATTCAATGCTGGTCTGACCAATCGGAATCCATGCTTCAAGATTGTTTTGATCACGCGGACTGGGATATGTTCCGGGTAGCCTCTGAGAATAACATTGACGTATACACGGACACAGTGACAGAGTTAATCAGGAAGTGTATAGGGGATGTTGTTCCCACTGTGACTATTAAAACCTACACAAACCAGAAACCGTGGATAGATGGCAGCATTCAAGCAAAACTGAAAGCGCGAACCACCGCATTTAACCATGGCAAGGTGACTGGGAATATGGATGAATACAAACAGTGTAGTTATTCCCTCCGTAAGGCAATCAAACAGGCAAAATGTCAGTACAGAGACAAAGTGGAGTCACAATTCAACGGCTCAGACACAAGACGTATGTGGCAGGGTTTACAGACAATCACGGATTACAAAGGGAACACCAGCCACGTCACGGACACCGACGTCTTGCTCCCGGACAAGCTAAACACCTTCTTCGCCCGCTTTGAGGATAACATTTAAGCATGTTAACCCTCGCAAGGCTGCCGGTCCAGACGGCATCCCTAGCCGCGTCCTCGGAGCATGCGCAGACCAGCTGGCTGGAGTGTTTACGGACGTATTCAATCTCTCCCTATCTGTATTCGGCTTGGCCCCTAAGACCCTCACAAACTTTTACAGATGCACAATTGAGAGCATCCTGTCGGGCTGTATCACCGCCTGGTATGTCAACTGCACCGCCCGCAACTGCAGGGCTCTCCAGAGGGTGGTGCGGTCTGCCCAACGCGTCACCGGGGGCACACTGCTTGCCCTCCAGGACACCTACAGCACCCGATGTCACAGGAAGGCCAAAAAGATCATCAAGGACATCAACCACCTGAGCCACGGCCTGTTCACCATGCTATCATCCAGAAGGCGAGGTCAGTACAGGTGCATCAAAGCTGGGACCGAGAGACTGAAAAACAGCTTCTATCTCAAGGCCATCACTGTTAAATAGCTATCACTAGCCGGCTACCACCCGGTTACTCAACCCTGCACCTTAGAGGCTGCTGCCCTATATACAGTGGGGAGAACAAGTATTTGATACACTGCCGATTTTGCAGGTTTTCCTACTTACAAAGCATGTAGAGGTCTGTAATTTTATCATAGGTACACTTCAACTGTGAGAGACGGAATCTAAAACAAAAATCCAGAAAATCACATTGTATGATTTTTAAGTAAATAATTTGCATTTTATTGCATGACATAAGTATTTGATACATCAGAAAAGCAGAACTTAATATTTGGTACAGAAACCTTTGTTTGCAATTACAGAGATCATACGTTTCCTGTAGGTCTTGACCAGGTTTGCACACACTGCAGCAGGGATTTTGACCCACTCCTCCATACAAACCTTCTCCAGATCCTGCAGGATTTTAATCCATGACGGCGTAGTGTGTTACTAATGGTTTTCTTTGAGACTGTGGTCCCAGCTCTCTTCAGGTCATTGACCAGGTCCTGCTGTGTAGTTCTGGCCTGATCCCTCACCTTCCTCATGATCATTGATGCCCCACAAGGTGAGATCTTGCATGGAGCCGCAGACCGAGGGTGATTGACCGTCATCTTGAACTTCTTCCATTTTCTAATAATTGTGCCAACAGTTGTTGCCTTCTCACCAAGCTGCTTGCCTATTGTCCTGTAGCCCATCCCAGCCTTGTGCAGGTCTACAATTGTATCCCTGATGTCCTTACACAGCTCTCTGGTCTTGGCCATTGTGGAGAGGTTGGAGTCTGTTTGATTGAGTGTGTGGACAGGTGTCTTTTATACAGGTAACGAGTTCAAACAGGTGCAGTTAATACAGGTAATGAGTGGAGAACAGGAGGGCTTCTTAAAGAAAAACGAACAGGTCTGTGAGAGCCAGAATTCTTACTGGTTGGTAGGTGATCAAATACTTATGTCATGCAATAAAATGCAAATTAATTACTTAAAAATCATACAATGTGATTTTCTGGATTTTGTTTTAGATTCCGTCTCTCACAGTTGAAGTGTACCTATGATAAAAATTACAGACCTCTACATGCTTTGTAAGTAGGAAAACCTGCAAAATCGGTAGTGTATCAAATACTTGTTCTCCCCACTGTACAGACATGGAATCACTGGCCACTTTAATAATGGAACACTAGTCACTTTAATAATGTTTACATACTGCTTTACTCATCTCATATGTATATACTGTACTCTATTCTACTGTACTTTAGTCAATGTCACTCCTAATATTTATATACTTCTTAATTCTATTATTTTACATTTAGATTGCGTGTATTGTTGTGAATTGTTAGATACTACTGCACTGTTGGAGCTAGGAACACAATCATTTCGCTACAATTGCAATCACATCTGCTAAAAAATTTGTATGTGACCAATACAATTGGATTTGATTTGAAATGTTTTATATGAGGCTAATGTACAGAATGTCACCTTTTATTTGAGGCTAGTATTCAGACCCCTTGACTATTCCCACATTTTGTTACGTTACAGCCTTATTCAAAAATTGATTAAATAAATAAAAAATCTCAGCAATCTACACACAATACCCCATAATGACAAAGCAAAAACTGGTTTTTATAAATGTTTGTAAAAACAGAAATACCTTATTTACATAAGTATTCAGACACTTTGCTATGAGACTCAAAATTGAACTCAGGTGCATCCTGTTTCCATTGATCATCCTTGAAATGTTTCTACAACTTGATTGGAGTCCACCTGTGGTAAATTCAATTGATTGGATATGATTTGGAAAGGCACACATAAGGTCCCACAGTTGACAGTGCATGTCAGAGCAAAACCCAAGCCATGAGGTTGAAGGAATTGTCCGTAGAGCTCCGAGACAGCATTGTGTCGAGGCACAGATCTGGGGAAGGGTACCAAAAAATGTCTGCAGCATTGAAGGTCCCCAAGAACACAGTGGCCTCCATCATTCTTCAATGGAAGAAGTTTGGAACCACCAAGACTCTTCCTAGAGCTGGCCGCCCGGCCAAACTGAGCAATCGGGGGAGAAGGGCCTTGGTCAGGGAGGTGACCAAGAACCAGATGCTCACTGACAGATCTCTAAAGTTCCTCTGTGGAGATGGGAGAACCTTCCAGAAGAACAACCATCTCTGCAGCACTCCACCAATCAGGCCTTTATGGTAGAGTGGCCAGACAGAAGCCAGTCCTCAGTAAAAGGCACATGACAGCCCGCTTGGAGTTTGCCAAAATGCACCTAAAGACTCTCAGACCATGAGAAACAAGATTCTCTGGTCTGATGAAACCAAGATTGAACTCTTTGGCCTGAATTCCAAGCGTCACGTCTGGACGCATCATGCTGTGGGGATGTTTTTCAGCGGCAGGGACTGGGAGTCTAGTCAGGATCGAGGGAAAGATGAACGAAGCAAAGTACAGAGAGATCCTTGATGAAAACCTGCTCCAGAGTGCTCAGGACCTCAGACTGGGGCGAAGGTTCACCTTCCAACAGGACAACAACCCTAAGCACACAGCCAAGACAACGCAGGAGTGGCTTCGGGACTTGAACCCGATCGAACATCTCTAGAGAGACCTGAAAATAGCTGTGCAGAAACGCTCCCCATCCAACCTGACAGAGCTTGAGAGGATCTGCATAGAAGAATGGGAGAAACTCCCCAAATACAGGTATTCCAAGCTTATAGTGTCATACCCAAGAAGACGATGCTGTAACCGCTGCCAAAGGTGCTTCAACAAAGTACTGAGTAAAGGGTCTGAATACTTATGTAAATGTTATATTTCAGTTTTGTATTTTTTATAAATCAGCACACACAAAAAAAGTTTTGTCATTATGGAGTATTGTGTGTAGATTCATGAGGGGAAAAAACAATTTGATACATTTTCGAATAAGGCTGTAAGGGGTCTGAATACTTTCCGAAGGCACTGTATCTGTTTTACCATTTAGAAATGAAAGCACTTTATATATCTATGACATTTAGTCAAAAGTTTAGTATTTGGTCCCATATTCCTAGCACGCAATGACTACATCAAGCTTGTGACTCTACAAAGTTGTTGGATGCATTTGCAGTTTGTTTTGGTTGGGTTTCAGATTATTTTGTGCCCAATAGAAATGAATGATGAATAATGTATTGTGCCATTTTGGAGTAAGTTTTATTGTAGATAAGAATATGTTTCGGAATACTTCTACATTAATGTGGATGCTACCATGATTACGTATAATCATGAATGAATCGTGAATAATGATGAGTGAGAACGTTTGATAAAGAAATGTGTGAGTAAGATATGACTAAAATGTCACACCCTCAGTTAAACTAATTATTAATGACTAATTATTACACGCTGAAACTGTGTGAAATGTGTTAGAATGTGTGAGTGTAGGACCAGTAAAGATTATGACATTGTGTTACTATTTAGCAATGCGAGTAGGAGTTAGACCAGACAACAAAGGACAAGGAGAACTGTCTACAGACAACTGAGAAACCAAGATAAAGAGGCCTCCCAATTTAGGGAGGAGAGAAACCGTTAGGCTTGGAAGAGAGTATGAAATATGTTGCAGGATATTGAGAGGACGGCGATAACTAAGGAATGCAGCCTGCCCGAGCAAGGAGTAGACTATGATAAGAACATGTGTGTGTGTGTGTGTGTGTGTGTTTGTATGTGTGTGTGTATGTATGTGTGTGTGTGTGACCTGATGGTCAGGAGAGCAGTTTTCCAGTGGAAAAATACAGCCCACCTAAAGCGGGGTGGGATTTTTGTATGACATGTGTGTATAAAAGATGGACTCTGAAATTGTGATAACAGAATTCTCCAGGCAGAGTTCTCTGAATAAAGACCACCTGGCTATTGCAGACTGGGATCTCTGTCCGTTTCTTGATCTAAAAGCCTTACAACCTTTTGGGAGGCGCACAGAGACACTGAAATAGTTAGTTAATAAATTATCTTAACAACGTTACAGAGGCATCACCTTCAGCGGAGTCGGCCACAACTGGATGCATCTGGTTTTCAGGGGAAATGGAAGAGAGCCTGTGACGGACTTTTGCTTTTGGACGTTTACCAGTATTTCTGCATTAATAAGGCGACACTCCATCTTAACTCCTCCTCCACATTTACTGGATTGGTTGAACAGTGCAGAAGAGAACCTCCCCCGACAGTTTTCTCTTGTCAGGACCAGAATAAAAAAACGCTGCTCAGGCATTTATTTTACGCCTGCTACGTTAGGTTACAGAGGCATAAATATCATACCCCCCCCCCCCCCCCCAAAATTGAAGGGGGAATACACATTTAACTCAATCAGAGAGGTGCAGAGGGCTGCCTTATCATGTCTTCAGCGCCCAGGGAACAGTGGGTTAACTGCCTTGCTCAGGGGCAGGACAACATATTTTTACCTTGGAAGCTCTGGGATTTGATTCAGCAACCTTTCGGTTACCGGCCCAACGCTCCTACCCACAAGCCTACCTACTAACCTCCCCTGTTATTAGTAATGGTGAGAGATTAGCATGTTTTGGGGGCATGATCTTTGTGCGTCTGTAACTTTCTCACTCATCATTATTCACGATTCATTCATGACTATCCGGAATCATGGTAGCATTCACATTAATGCAGAAGTGTTCAGAAACATATTATTTTCTTATTTACAATAAAAGTGACTTCAAAATGACACAATACATTATGTACCATTCATTTCTATTGGGCACAACATAATACAAAAACACAACCAAAACAAACTGCAAATACATCCAACAAGTTTGTAGAGTCACAGGCTTGTGTGCTAGAAATGTATAGTCTACTATATTTAGTCAAAAGTTTAGTATTTGGTCCAATATCTTTTTAAATATGGGACCAAATACTAAACTTTTGACTAAATATAGTAGACTATAAGTGAATTTGTCCAAATACTTATGACATCTTAAAATGGGGGGACTAGATACAAATTGCATTCATTTCTAAACGGTAAAACAGATATGTACTGTATGAAAGTACCCTGAAATAAAAGGTGACATTCTATACTGTTACCTCATATAAAACATTTGATCTCAAATCCAAAATGTTAAGTGTATAGAGTCAAATTAAAAGTTGTAGCTTCACTGTCCAAATAAATATGTACACTTAGAAGAAAATGAGCTATCTAGAACCTAAAAGGGTTATTCAGCTGTCCCCATAGAAGAACCCTTTGAAGAACCCTTTTTGGTTCCAGGTAAAACCCGTTTGGGTTCCATGTAGGACCCTTTCCACAGAGGGTTCAACATGGAACCCAAAAGGGTTCTCCCTGGAACCAAAAAGGGTTCTCCTAAGGGGACAGCCGAAGAACCCTTCTGGAACCCTTCTTTCTAAGAGTGTTGGGGAGTGTATTATTGTATTGTGAAGGCTCTCACCTCTCTTGCGGCCCTCTCCCCTGCCTGTACAGCCCCCTCCATGTAGCCACTCCATTCAGTAGCTGTCTCTGTGCCTGCAAAGTACAGTCTGCCTACTGGCTCCCTGAGAACCCTAAAGAGAGAAGGAGGGAGGAGAAGTGGGAGAGGAAGGAGAGAAGGAGGAGGGGAGGTATAAAGGTTATATAAAGGTTAGATAGCATCACAGTGTGTGTGTGTGTGTGTGTGTGTGTGTGTGTGTGTGTGTGTGTGTGTGTGTGTGTTTATGTGTGTGTGTGTGTGTGTGTGTGTCTGTATGCCTGTGTGTGTGCGTGTCTGTTACTTACTTGCCGTACTGGGTGAGTATACCAGGGGGGAAGTAAGCAGTGTAGCAGCCTCCAGAATACTCCTCCTCACACCAGTTCTTCTCCTCATAGTGCACAGGCTGGGAGAGAGAGGATTGGGGGTTAGTACTCATATCAAACTTAAAGCTACAATCCTTAGTTGGTACATCCATTTTTAGACTTATAAATTAATGATGAATACCCATTGATTTTTTAAGAATAAATGTATAAATGCCTCATGAGCTGTGTCACAGTGTGTGTGTGTGCTAATTACCTGTGCTGATTTTAGGTGCTGACTGATCTTATCTCTAATGGCATAGTCATGTTTTAATGTTGTACCCCATCAGAACCCAAAATATGAGCTTTGTTTTACGCCACTGTTTGTAAACAAAGTAAATATAAACAAACACTGTATAGCCTCAAAACATGGTTAAAACTATAATTGATGGTCAGTGCTTGCATCCATAGCTGTCTATAAATTTGAGAGTGGTTATATTTCTCCAGCCCCATCCCTTAGCTTTTTAGCAAAACAGTGGCGGGGTGTTCAATTTGTTATTGTTTCTAGCTTTAATCTGCAGTAATGGATCAAACATGTCTGCTCCCTCAGAGCAGTGAAGGCCAAATTCTAAATTGAGATGGAGCCTTCTCTGAGCCCAGCAGTCTAGAGTAGATCTCACAGGCACATTCCAATTCACAATTCTACTTCTAACTACAGTATGGTGCTATGTTTTCATAGAATAGTAGTACTACTAGCTTGTAGTAGTAGTAGTAGTAGTAGTAGTAGTAGTAGTAGTAGTAGTAGTAGTAGTAGTAGTAGTAGTAGTAATGGTTCCACTCACATGCAGAGCTTCCTCTGAGCCCAGCACTCTGGAGTAGATCTCACAGATCCTCTTCTTCCTACAGGGGACAAAAACAATTTTTAAGGGTTAAGAAAGGGATAGCGTTAAACTCTTAATGCTAGTACACATGAGCATTCCTGCTAGCAAAGTATACACATGAGAAAGTGAAGTAAAACACACTGTAGGTACTGAACATGATAAACAGTCAGACAGTTTACCTCTCCTCTCTGGTCAGTCCACATAGCTTCCTACACTTGCGGGCCAGGATGAAGCTGTTGCAGAGGAACAGGAGAAATACAGTTATTACCACACTTTCTCGTTCTCTATGGGTAATCATATTGGGATGCAGGAAACTAAAGCACTGTGTTTACCCCATAATGGCGGGTACAGTCCCATCAGGCTTTGTGTCGTCCAGAGTAAGGCTGATGGGGGCCTCTTCCTCCTCGATCACCATAGTGCCACAGTACCCTGTGAGAGGGGGAGGCGAGAGATACAAGAGAGAAGGAGGACAGGAAGAGAGGAGAGAGAAGGGATCAATAGACAGGGATAAGGAGGAAAGGAAGAGAGGAGATCTATCACTTAGTCCTTCATTTATTTCTCCAAGTTATCTCTGTAGTAGACCATACACTTGATGACAGAGCCCATGGACCCTCCCTCCCTCCCTCCCTCCTTACCTTTCTTCCTCCAGAAGTTATCTCTGTAGTAGACCATACACTTGATGACAGAGCCCATGGGGACCCTGTGGATCAGCTGGTTTCTGAGGGGGGGCAGCTCGGGGTTAAAGTGCATCTTCAGGTTCAGACCAGGGGGGGTCGCCACAATCACATACTTGGCCTGGGAGAAACAAAACACACCAGAGAAGAGTTGAGGCCTATGTGGTGTGTAGTGTGTAGTATGTAGTGTGTAGTGTATACCTCCCCAGTCCTCCCTGGGTGGCTAAGCAGCTCTAGGGCACTGCTGCTTAATGGGTTTTAACAGGGAAAGAGGATGTGGCCTGGACAGAGCGATGAAGACCAGCTTACTGACAACAATGTCCTCTGGCTTACACACACACAGACACACACACACACACACACATGAACTCCCGCCGCCCGCCCACACACACACAAACGCACACAAACACACGCATGCAGGCATGCACAGCACAAAGGCACGCACGCACACACACACAAACTAAGGGGCCCTGTAAGTACAGAGTTGTATGGATGAATGAAGGATTCCTAGAATGTTCCAGGAATTCACAACATGGGCCTTATGAGGTATCATGTATTATGGACATTCAAGCTCTAGATGGCAGCAGTAGGCTACAACACAGTGGAATGTGCACTTTATAACCGTAACTTGTTTTTATGCTAACTTACAGCAACTAGTTACCTGTAAGTTACTGAAGAAAAAAAAAGGTTAAACCAATGTTTCTTGGGAATTTACAGTAACATACTGGTATTTTTTTTTTTACAGTAACTTAAAGGTAACTAACTGGGTGCCAGTAAGTTAAAACAAGTTACGTTTTTTTACAGTGTGGGCTGACGACATCATCCATAGGTTGATGGATAGGTGATGGTTGCTCTCTCAGTCACCTTGTATGTTTCCTTGTTGAGAGTCTCGACCTCGACCATGTCCCCTGTCTGGTCGATCCTGTAGATGGGAGACTCCATCTTGACTCGCTCACCCAGCTCCTTGGCCATACACTCACTGATCTGGCTGGAACCGCCCACAAACTTTCTCTCCTGAAATGCAAATACAGTATAATCAGTCATATTAATCAAATACATGCAACGCTAATAAGGCCAAACCTGCTCCAAGAGGGCGCTGCTCTGTAGATGACCCTGTGCTGCTTGCAGCCTCTCATGTGTGTGTTTGTGTAATGTCCAGAGGGTTGGGGAAAAACATAAGACAGGAAAAGTCTATTACTATTACTGAAGTGCACTACTTTACTGAAGTGCACTACTTTTGACAAGATTTACAAAGTAAGATTTTGTATTCTCTATAGGCTGAATCCTAACGTCAGAATACATGCAGAAAGTGTGAAACTTTTTGCACAACTATCCTAATGACATCAGTGCCAGATTTACACCCTATGAGACATGAAACAGCTATTCTGTTCCTTCTTCTGCCTCCCCAAATATACCTAGACCTCATTCTAAGACACTCAGACCCCCTGGGACAGTTGACTGATGTTTCCGTGGTGAACTGTTATACATTTGGGTGGTGGCCCTCTGATCTAGGCTGGCCTTAGAAGACAGTACAACAACATGCATTTAAACTGTAGTGAACTGAAATCAGTCAGGCAGGAGGGTGTATTGGAAAGTGAGAGTGGGTCTTGGCAAGGCCACATTACAATGTACACAACGCTGAGTAACCTTTGACCCTCTCCATATGGTTAGTGTAAACTTCCCTCAGCTTTCTCTGATAGGAAACACATTGTGTGCCTTCCACTGTGACATTGGGCCAGCTATAACTACAGGGTCTCACGGCAGGTCAAAAACTGATGATGGCAGAGGGAAATTCCTGCATGATTGTAAGTGATGTTATACTTTCCCCTGCAGCTAAGAAAAGTTGTTTGTTTCAAAACACATGTGCACATATAGTTGTTTTGAGTTGAACAGATGGAGAAGGATTTGGGACAGTGACCTACAGTATAGTGGATCTTTATCGTGCATCTCCATACCATAGCAGTACTCTACTGAGGACAATTTATCTGCAGAGAATATGCAACTATGCTATGCATGGCATGCATGGCAATTGACCTCAAAAGAGGAGCAAATGCAATTGACCTCAAAAGGAGAGCAAATGCTATATCAACTCATGACAAACTTTAGCATCCACAGGTTTCTCTATTGCTCTACCTGGAAAAGAAACACACTGAATGAAAACATTCAGAGCCAGAGAGCAGGGGGCGGACCAAACAGGAAATGAAAGTGGATGACCTCACAACAACATCCTCTAATTACCCCAAGACGTCCCCTTCAACCGTCACCTAGGCAATGGAGCCACTCAACGTTTCAAAGTAAACCAGGATAATGGGTTCTCCCTGGGCTCTGAGGAACAGCCATTGTTCCTGTAAATTAGGGAGCAGGGAATGAACAAGGCTAATTGGGGGGTGGGGGGGGGGGGGGGGGGGGGGTTGAAGGATGGCTCTATAGGGCTAGGGAATGGTAAGATTTAGAATGGCTCATTTTGGCACCAGAGGTTTCATGTTAGTGACAATCTAAGTAGAATCCAAATGAGAACGTTATTGTTGTGGAATGTTTTGTGCCAACATGGAGGATAGTTTGCTGAGCTCAGTTCAAAGGCTCCTGTGTGAGAGAGGCTCAGCTCAGCAAACCTAGAACCCAAGCCAAAAATGTCATAGGGAAAACTTATCCTCATTCTATGTAGGGTTCTTCATAGAACCCCTGTATATGGTTGTACCTAAAACCCTCTATGAAGGGTTCTGCCTAGAACCCTCTATGAAGGGTTTTACCAATAACCATTTTAACATCTAAATGTTCTTCCTAGAACCCTCTATGAAAGGTTCTACCGAGAACAATTTTATCTTTGGAGGGTTCTGCCTAGAACCGTCTATGGATGGTTCCACCAGCCTTATTAGCCTTTAAAATTAAATCTTTATGACAATAATTACATTTATCATAAGACCTTTCTTTGAAGTTCTACCCTAACTCAGTGGTGTTAGGAAACTCCTGGTTTACAGGCCACATCAGGCCTGCACGTCACATTATATTGGCATTGGAATCCAGCCAGAGTTAGGATATCCAACAAGTGGAGTTCTTAATCACCTGCATTCAGAATGACTGCCAGGGTAGGGGAAGATTGACTACTGAGACTAACTACCTCATCATCTAAACTGGAACAACCATCCCAGTAACGGGTGCAATAAGTCCAACTACTAACAGATTGGATTAGTTTAGAAAACAAACAATTCGTAAAATCACCCTGCAATAGAGCATGCTGGGAAATATAATACATGGTTCTATGTAGAACCCTTCTTGCCTTCCAAAGAACCCTTATTGCCATCTAAATAATCCTTCTTGCCTTCCAAAGAATCATCAAATAACCCTTTCTTCCAAAAATGGTTCTTAGGATGTTAAAGGTTCTAGGTAGAACCCTTTGCCTTACAAAGAACACTTGTCTTCCAAAAAGGGTTATTCAGATCAAAGCGTGTAGGACCCTGTATGGATATGGAAGAGCCAGTCCACAGGGTCAGAGAGACAGACAGACAAACAGACAAGCAGGCAGGAAGGAAGCCAGGCAGCCAGCCATCCAGGCAACCAGCCAGACTGTCAGACCGTCAGACTGCCAGACAGACAGGTAGACAGCCAGGTGTGTAGAGTACCTGTCCTCCGTTGGTGGTGGAGAAAATCCTCATGGTCCCTCCACACTGCTTGACGTACCAGAGGAACCATAGGGCTGACACCTCGTGGGGTTCAGAGGTCACGTTCACGTTCACAAACAGCGTGGCAAACCGCCTCGCAGAACTGTGAGGAGAGGGAGGAGCATGCACATGCGTACACACACAGACACACAGACACACATAGACAGACACGCACGCACACACACACACACACACACACACACACACACACACACACACACACACACACACACACACACAACACATAACACACACACACACAACACATAACACACACACACACATAATCACTCAATCACAATGACTATAAAAAGTGTAATATTATTGAATAATGCTGCATTAGGTTGAATGGTCCTGTGTGTATTGTGAAAAAATGGTGTAGTGCAGTACCTGGTCCAGCAGATATTGTCAAAGAGCTGCTTCATGGTCATCTTGTCCCACTCCTCAGCATGGGGAGCCCTCCATGGAGCCTCTCTGGGGATCTAGAACACACAAACACACTATGAGGGTGGGACCATCAAGAAGTATCAATGACTAGAGACTAGGGAGTAGAGGTTGGTTTGGGATTGTTCCTGAGATGTGGAGGGGATGGCTGCTCTAGAAAGAGAAGGATTCTGTGTGTGTTTACCTCGCTGCCCATCTCATCCATCTTCCTCCACAGGTTGTTGTAGTCCATAAGGGCAAACGGGTTCCACATGGGGGGGAAGGAGCCTCTGAATGGGTATGACTTTCCCTGTAGGACACAACATGCATGGGAGGGTTAGTTATCTTCATCATCGCCATCATCTTCATCATCATCATCATCCTCCTCCTCCCCCTCATCGTAATATTCATCTTCATCATCATCTTAGTCTTCATATTCATCATCATCACCCTCCTCCTCATCATCATCAGCAGTAACAGCATCATATTCATCAGCATCTTCATCAGCATCATCATCATCATCATCACTATAGACTAATAGTGATCTGAAAAAGCAATATTTTGCAAATGTTTCGGTTCTACTGACATTCTGGTCAAGTACCTTTGAACTGAACTACACATTTGTATTTATATTTGTATTTGTATTTATTATGGATCCCCATTAGCTGCTGCTAAGGCAGTAGCTACTCTTCCTGGCGTCCAGCAAAAATTACGGCAGTAATGACATTATATATATAAAAATAAAAAAACATTTTACAACAGATTTCACAACACATTAAGTGTGTGCCCTCAGGCCACTACTCTACTACAACACACAATCCCGGTGTACGTGTGTGTATAGTGTGTATGTTATATGTGTTTGTATGCGTGTGTTTGTACCTGTGTGACTCTTCACAGTCCTCGCTGTTCCATAAGGTGTATTTTTATCTGTTTTTTAAATCTGATTTTACTGTTTGCATGAGTTACTTGATGTGGAATAGAGTTCGATGTAGCCATGGCTCTATGTAGTACTGTGCGCCTCCCATAGTCTGTTCTGGACTTGGTGGCATGTCTTGTGGGGTATGCATGGGTTTCTGAGCTGTGTGCTAGTAGTTTAAACAGACAGCTCTACGTGTACATTTAAGGGCCAGCCGTGCTACCCTGTTCTGGACCAATTGTAATTTTCCTAAGTCCCTTGTTGTGGCACCTGACCACATGACTGGGCAGTAGTCCAAAACTAGGGCCTGTAGGACCGGCCTTGTTGATATTGTTGTTAAGAAGGCAGAGCAGCACTTTATTATGGATAGACCTCTCCCCATCTTAGCTACTGTTGCATCAATATGTTTTGACCATAACAGTTTACAATCCAGGGTTACTCCAAGCAGTTCAATCTAATCAACTTCCACATTATTCATTACAAGATTTAGTTGAGGTTTAGGGTTTAGTGAGTTTTTGAAATATTTAGGACTAATTTATTTCTTGCCACCCATTCTGAAACTGACTGCAGCTCTTTGTTAAGTGTTGCAGTGATTTCACTCGCTGTAGTAGCTGACATGAATAGTGGTGAGTCATCCTCATACATAGACACACTGGCTTTACTCAGAGCCAGTGGCAGGTCATTAGCAAAGATTGAAAAAAGTAAGGGGCCTAGACAGCTTCCCTGGGGAATGCCTGATTCTACCTGGATTATGTTGGAGAGGTTACCATTAAAGAACACCCTCTGTGTTCTGTTAGACAGGTAACTCTCAATCCACAATATAGCAGGGGGTGTAAAGCCATAAGATATAATGTACGTTTTTCCAGCAGCATACTATGATCATTAAAGTCAAAAGCCGCATTGAAGTCTAACAAAACAGCTCCCACAATCTTTTTATTATCAATTTCTCTCAGCCAATCATCAGTCATTTGTGTAAGTGCTATGCATGTTGAATGCCCTTCCCTATAAGCATTGATCTTCTGCCTTTTCCCTGACAGAGGGAGCTGTTAGGCAATCCCTACCCGCAGCTAGCTCCCATGGAGGCGGATTACGATATGCCAGCTTGCTTCATATTTCACTACAGATCAAAGATAGCAGCTGATTGCACATTCAGCAAGGCAGATAAGATTATCTCAATCTCATGCTCAAATTATTTCTCAACCCATACAGGTTTGTAAATGCAGTCAGGAGTAGTGGAGGGTTCATTTATTTGTGATTTCTAGCCATTTCCAATGGACGTGTGGCTTTAGCAAATAGGCTAGGAAAGCCATATCAGTTCATTCAACTGCAAGTGCACACAGGGACAGTGTGTGTTTGTGTGTCTCTGTGTGTGTTACTCGTACATAACTGGCATAAAGCACTTAGGTTGACAGTTAAATGGGTCTACCTGAAGGCCCATTAAGCATATACAGTAACTACTAGAGAGAGAGAGAGAGAGAAAGAGAGAGAAGGAGGGAAGGAGAGACAGTGTCTGAAATACAGTACATAGACAATGGTGATGAAGCTGTGGACCTATAGTCCTTATACTGTACTGTAGTCCTTACACTGTACTATAGTCATATAGTCATTATACTGTCATATAGTCCTTACACTGTACTATAGTCCTATAGTCCTTATACTGTACTATAGTCCTTATACTGTCCTATAGTCCTTATACTGTCCTATAGTCCTTATACTGTCCTGTAGTCCTTATACTGTCCTGTAGTCCTTATACTGTCCTGTAGTCCTTATACTGTCCTATAGTCCTTATACTGTCCTATAGTCCTTATACTGTCCTGTAGTCCTTATACTGTCCTGTAGTCCTTATACTGTCCTGTAGTCCTTATACTGTCCTGTACATTTTACATTTTAAATTTTAGTCATTTAGCAGACGCTCTTATCCAGAGCGACTTACAGTTAGTGCATACATTATTTAATTTTTTTCATACCCCCTGTGGGAATTGAACCCACAACACTGGCGTTGCAAACGCCATGCTCTATCAACTGAGCTACATACTGTAGTCCTTATACTGTCCTGTAGGTAGTCTTTATACTGTCCTATAGTCCTTATACTGTCCTATAGTCCTTATACTGTCATATAGTCCTATACTGCACTATAGTCCTTATTCCTGAAGTGTTTGATTTAGGACCTTAGAAAATATAACTTTCCTTGAAAGAGTAAATTAATGTCTTTAAAATCAAAGACTCTTTCAAAGACTCTCTCAAAGAGTATTTCATGAAACTCAGACTATAACGCATTTAATGTATAATTCATATAATTTTGTAACAGTCAAAAGACTTGACCTTGGCTATTCAAGTTCAAGTTTTATGAAAGACATTCTTTGTACATGCTTTTCTAGAACTGCACTTGTCTTACAAAGTTGTTTCACAGTTCCTCTTGGCACGCTAAACCCAATCTCAGCCTAATTTATTTTAATTACATTTTGTTCACAACATCTACAGTCTACTTATCCAAAGCTTCTTAGGGCCCACACTCAGGACATACAATAATAGGGCCGAAGAACTCAGCATAAGTACATGTATAACAAGCAGAAAAATATATCAAACTTTCTGTAGATTGCTCTTAGTTCTCTGTTGGACTCACAGGCAGCATAATCAAAGGCTATCATTAATGCTGTGTTAGCGCAGGCAATTCTCTGCTGCTTCTGAGCCTGCCTCAATTGTTGTTGGCAGACAGGGTGTTTGTGTCTTCTCTCTCTCTCTCTCTCTCTCTCTCTCTCTCTCTCTCTCTCTCTCTCTCTCTCTCTCTCTCTCTCTCTCTCTCTCTCTCTCTCTCTCTCTCTCTCTCTCTCTCTCTCTCTCTCTCTCTCTCTCTCTCTCTCTCTCTCTCTCTCTCTCTCTCTCTCTCTCTCTCTCTCTCTCTCTCTCTCTCTCTCTCTCTCTCTCTCTCTCTCTCTCTCTCTCTCTCTCTCTCTCTCTCTCTCTCTCTCTCTCTTTCTACACACTGCAGCAGGGATTTTGGCCCACTCCTCCATACAGACCTTCTCCAGATCCTTCAGGTTTCGGGGCTGTCGCTGGGCAATACAGACTTTCAGCTCCCTCCAAAGATGTTCTATTGGGTTCAGGTCTGGAAACTGGCTAGGCCACTCCAGGACCTTTAGATGCTTCTTACGGAGCCACTCCTTAGTTGTCCTGGCTGTGTGTTTCGGGTCGTTGTCATGCTGGAAGACCCAGCCACGACCCATCTTCAATGCTCTTACTGAGGGATTGAGGTTGTTGGCCAAGATCTCGCGATACATGGCCCCATCCATCCTCCCCTCAATACGGTGCAGTCGTCCTGTCCCCTTTGCAGAAAAGCATCCCCAAAGAATGATGTTTCCACCTCCATGCTTCACGGTTGGCATCCTTCTTCTTCCTCCAAACACGGCGAGTGGAGTTTAGACCAAAAAGCTTTATTTTTGTCTCATCAGACCACATGACCTTCTCCCATTCCTCCTCTGGATCATCCAGATGATCATTGGCAAACTTCAGACGGGCCTGGACATGCGCTGGCTTGAGCAGGGGGACCTTGCGTGCGCTGCAGGATTTTAATCCATGACAGCGTAGTGTGTTACTAATGGTTCTCTTCAGGTCATTGACCAGGTCCTGCCGTGTAGTTCTGGGCTGATCCCTCACCTTCCTCATGATCATTGATGCCCCACGAGGTGAGATCTTGCATGGAGCCCCAGACCGAGGGTGATTGACCGTCATCTTGAACTTCTTCCATTTTCTAATAATTGCGCCAACAGTTGTTGCCTTCTCACCAAGCTGCTTGCCTATTGTCCTGTAGCCCATCCCAGCCTTGTGCAGGTCTACAATTTTATCCCTGATGTCCTTACACAGCTCTCTGGTCTTGGCCATTGTGGAGAGGTTGGAGTCTGTTTGATTGAGTGTGTGGACAGGTGTCTTTTATACAGGTAACGAGTTCAAACAGGTGCAGTTAATACAGGTAATGAGTGGAGAACAGGAGGGCTTCTTAAAGAAAAATGAACAGGTCTGTGAGAGCCGGAATTCTTACTGGTTGGTAGGTGATCAAATACTTATGTCATGCAATAAAATGCAAATTAATTACTTAAAAATCATACAATGTGATTTTCTGGATTTTTGTTATAGATTCCGTCTCTCACAGTTGAAGTGTACCTATGATAAAAAAATTACAGACCTCTACATGCTTTGTAAGTAGGAAAACCTGCAAAATCGGCAGTGTATCAAATACTTGTTCTCCCCACTGTATATCTCACCTGAGTTATCCACAAGACATTAGCTAGTACAGTACAGTACTGAGATAATTCACTATCTGGGGGGTGTTGCATTTTCGTGGTGGAAGGGATGGAAATACACACAAACAAACACACACACACACTCGGTGATACAGGGTGAGTGCCTTTTGATGAGGTGCACTACCATGGCTACCAGCCAAGAAGGTACCAGAGTGAGTGTACATGCAGATCTCAGACAGAGAGATAGTAGCTAAGGAAACACAGTCACACAGGGGTTCCAGTGAGCTGCTGGTAATGTCAGAACTCAGAGTCTAGCTGCATTACAACATCTTAAATGAGGAACAAACATCCTTTCCAGAAAGGAAACCTTTCCATGCAGAAAATCAGCTGAAAACATGTGATTTCACACACACAGACACACACAGACACACTGTATTTAGAGCCCATAAGGCAGTGGAGTCTCTTGCCAAATTGGATGTGTGACCAGCAGCACACATTCGTAACTGCTATCTACGTCATTCCACATGCTTGTGGCATGTCAGGCATGCTGTGGCAGGCTGAAATAGGTCATGTCAATAATACTACAGTGTGACTAGAGTGACTAGACAGAAGGGCTGAACTAACACTCACATTGATTAATGTCTACACTACCATTCAAATGTTTGGGGTCACTTAGAAATGTCCTTGTTTTAGAAAGAAAAGCAATTTTTTGTCTATTAAAATAACATCAAATTGATCTGAAATACAGTGTAGACATTGTTAATGTTGTAAATGGCTATTGTAGCTGGAAACGGCTGATTTTTAATGGAATATCTACATAGGCGTACAGAGGCCCATTATTAGCAACCATCAGTCCTGTGTTCCAATGGCACGTTGTGTTTGCTAATCCAAGTTTATCATTTTAAAAGGCTAATTGATCATTAGAAAACCCTTTTGCAATTATGTTAGCACAGCTGAAAACTGTTGTGCTGATTAAATAAGCAATAAAACTGTCCTTCTTGAGACTTGTTTAGTATCTGGAGCATCAGCAATTGTGGGTTCAATTACAGGCTCAAAATGGCCAGAAACAAATAACTTTCTTCTGAAACTCGTCAGTCTATTCTTGTTCTGAGAAATGAAGGCTATTCCATGCGAGAAATTGCCAAGAAACTGAAGATCTCGAACAACGCTGTGTACTACTCCCTTCACAGAACAGTGAAAACTGGCTCTAACCAGAATAGAAAGAGCAGTCGGAGGCCCCGGTGCACAACTGAGTAAGAGGACAAATACATTAGAGTGTCTAGTTTGAGAAACAGACGCCTCACAGGTCCTCAACTGGCAGCTTTATTAAATAGTACCCGCAAAACACCAGTCTCAACATCAACAGTGAAGAGGCGACTCCGGGATGCTGACCTTCTAGGCAGAGTTGCAAAGAAAAAGCCATATCTCAGACTGGACAATAAAAAGAAAAGATTAAGATGGGCAAAAGAACACAGACACTGGACAGAAGAAGACTGGAAAAAAGTGTTATGGACAGACGAATTGAAGTCTGAGGTGTTCGGATCACAAAGAAGAACATTTGTGAGACGCAGACCAAATGAAAAGATGCTGGAGGAGTGCTTGATGCCATCTGTCAAGCATGGTGGAGGCAATGTGATGGTCTGGGGTTGCTTTGGTGGTGGTAAAGTGGGAGATTTGTACAGGGTAAAAGGGATCTTGAAGAAGGAAGGCTATCACTCCATTTTGCAAGGCCATGCCATACCCTGTGGACGGCGCTTGATTGGAGCCAATTTCCTCCTACAACAGGACAATGACCCAAAGCACAGCACCAAACTATGCAATAACTACGTATTTAGGGAAGAAGCAGTCAGCTGTTATTCTGTCTATAATGGAGTGGCCAGCACAGTCACCGGATCTCAACCCTATTGAGCTGTTGTGGGAGCAGCTTGACCGTATGGTACTTAAGAAGTGCCCATCAAGCCATCCAACTTGTGGGAGGTGCTTCAGGAAGCATGGGGTGAAATCTCTTCAGATTACCTCAACAAATTGACAACTAGAACGCCAAAGGTCTGCAAGGCTGTAATTGCTGCAAATGGCAGGACACAATTATTATTTCTATTAAAAATCATTATTTCTAACCTTGTCAATGACTACATTTCTTATGCATTTTGCTATATTTCCTATTCATACTCATTTCTTGTATGTTTTCATGGAAAACAAGGACATTTCTAAGTTACCCCAAACTTTTGAACGGTAGTGTACTTCCCTGTAGCCAATCAGAGCATTTGGTTACTCTACGAATGAGAGCTCCTCAGAAGCATGTGGACTATAGTGACGCAAAAAGACCACGTCCAGTTCTTAGTGTTCTGTGTCTACAGAAGCTAGACAGGCTAGGGTTAGGGTTGAACCGGGATATGGACATGAAGCTAGGGTTAGGGTTGAATCGGGATATGGACATGAAACAAGGGTTAGGGTTGAACCGGGATATGGACATGACGCTAGGGTTAGGGTTGAACCGGGATATGGACATGAAGCTAGGGTTAGGGTTGAACCGGGATAAGGACATGAAGCTAGGGTTAGGGTTGAACCGGGATATGGACATGAAGCTAGGGTTAGTGTTGTGGTTAAGACTAGGGTTAGGGTTGAACTGGGATGTGGACATGAAGCTAGGGTTAGGGTTGTGGTTAAGGGTTAGGGTTGAACCGGGATATGGACATGAAGCTAGGGTTAGGATTGTGGTTAAGACTAGGGTTAGGGTTGAACTGGGATGTGGACATGAAACTAGGGTTAGGGTTGTGGTTGAGGCTAGGGTTGAATCGGGATATGGACACGAAGCTAGGGTTAGGGTTGTGGTTAAGGGTTAGGGTTAGGGTTGTGGTTAAGGATTGAACCGGGATGTGGACATGAAGCTAGGATTAGGGTTGTGGTTAAGGGTTAGGGTTGAACCGGGATATGGACATGAAGCTAGGGTTAGGGTTGTGGTTAAGACTAGGGTTAGGGTTGAACTGGGATGTGGACATGAAACTAGGGTTAGGGTTGTGGTTGAGGCTAGGGTTGAACCGGGATGTGGACATGAAGCTAGGGTTAGGGTTAGGGTTGAGGGTTAGGGTTGAACCGGGATGTGGACATGAAGCTAGGGTTAGGGTTGTGGTTAAGGGTTAGGGTTGAACCGGGATATGGACATGAAGCTAGGGTTAGTGTTGTGGTTAAGGTTTAGGGTTGAAACGGGATATGGACATGAAGCTAGGGTTAGGATTGTGGTTAAGACTAGGGTTAGGGTTGAACTGGGATGTGGACATGAAACTAGGGTTAGGGTTGTGGTTGAGGCTAGGGTTGAACCGGGATGTGGACATGAAGCTAGGGTTAGGGTTAGGGTTGAGGGTTAGGGTTGAACCGGGATGTGGACATGAAGCTAGGGTTAGGGTTGTGGTTAAGGGTTAGGGTTGAACCGGGATGTGGACATGAAGCTAGGGTTAGGGTTGTGGTTGAGGGTTAGGGTTGAACCAGGATATGGACATGAAGCTAGGGTTAGGATTGTGGTTAAGACTAGGGTTAGGGTTGAACTGGGATGTGGACATGAAACTAGGGTTAGGGTTGTGGTTGAGGCTAGGGTTGAACCGGGATATGGACATGAAGCTAGGGTTAGGGTTGTGGTTAAGGGTTGAACCGGGATGTGGACATGAAGCTACGGTTAGGGTTGTGGTTGAGGGTTAGGGTTGAACCGGGATGTGGACATGAAGCTAGGGTTAGGGTTAGGGTTGTGGTTGAGGTTAGGGTTGAACCGGGATATGGACATGCTAGGGTTAGGGTTGTGGTTGAGGGTTGAGCTCTGAGGGTTGAGCTCTGTGTCTGCTGAAGCTAGACAGACTTTTGTTGCTGTTCTTTAACAGCAGTAGATATGCCATAGTCTGGTCCCAGATCTGTGTAGCCACCTCCTATGGTCATTGTGTAATTTCTTTGTTATGCACAAGTAGATCAGGGACCAGGCTACTGTCCCTAAAAACTACCGCAATGTTTGCATACCCGTACTTGTGTTCTAGATAGTAGTCATTTTGGGTATGCGAAAATATCATGTTTTAAAGTAGTGCAGGTAGCTAGTGCCAACGACAAGCAGTATTTCTGTTACAGGTATTTGATATAGGTATTTCAATACTTTTAATACATATTTTGTGCTTTGTATTTCACTGGTCTGAACTACAATTCATGTGGCCTATTTTGTAACAGTTTAATTCAAATTTTTCTAATACAAATATATACTTGCAAGTAGCTCACTTAACTACAACAGAAAGGAGATGAGGAAGGAAGCAACCTTAGACTATTGATATAAAAGCACGGACACACCGGTAGTGTTTGCCGAGAGTACTTAGCACCTCTGAACGGAGTGCCGGCCGTAATTTGCAAACCGAGCGCAAACCAATTCTACATGTACAAATGGCTGACAATGCCGGCAGTCAGACGCCCAGCGGCAGGTGGTCCCTAAAACACACCATGCCAAATGAACGGTGAATGAACAACAGACAAATGGCAGACCGTCACTCGGTGCAATGTTTTCTCCCTATGTTAAGGGGACGTGAAGAGGAAGCCACTTTAGACTATTGAGATGTAGGGAAGGAGATGTGAAGAGGAAGGCACCTTAGACTATTGAGGTGTAGGAAAGGAGATGTAAAAAGTAAGGCATGTTTGACTATTGAGATGTTGGGAAGGAGATGTGAAGAGGAAGGCACCTTAGATTATTCAGATGTAGGGGTGGTTCTGGGCATGCCCAGTAGAGAAGGGTTGAGTGATGTCATGTGCCAGAAGGCTCTTCCGCTATAGGTCAGAGAGCCACTGAACCCTGTGATATCATCCACATGACCACTATGCTGCATTCTAAACATGTCTCATCTCATTCTCTGCTGTGTGTGTGTGTGTGTGTGTGTGGGTGGGTGGAGGGCTTACCAATGTGTGTGTGTGTGTGTTGCATGTGTAAGGGGGAGGGGGGGGGCTTACTATTGTGTGTGTGTGTGTGTGTGTGTGTGTGTGTGTGTGTGTGTGTGTGTGTGTGTGTGTGTGTGTGTGTGTGCGTGTGTGTGCATGTCTGCTCATCTGTGTGAATGACTCCATGTTTCAGCATATGACTCCATTCACAGGAAGGGTATGGAGACAGTGGTGGAAAAAGTACCCCATTTTCATACTTCAGTAAAAGTAAAGATAACTTAACAGAAAGAGACTGAAGTTTAAGTGAAAGTCACCCAGTAAAATACTACTTGAGTAAAAGTCTGAAAATATTTGGTTTTAAATATACTTAAGTATCAAAAGTAAATGTAATTGCTAAAATATACTTAAGTATCAAAAGTAAAAGTATAAGTATAAATAATTTCAAATTCCTTATATTAAGCAAACCAGATGGCACCATTTTCTTGTTTAAAATTTTACAAAAATGGATAGCCAGAGGCACACTCCAACACTCAGACATAATTTACAAACAAAGCATTTGTGTTTAGTGAGTCCGCCAGATCAGAGGCAGTAGGGATGACCAAGGATGTTCTCTTGATAAGTGCGTGAATTGGACCATTTTCCTGTCCTGCTAAACATTCAAAATGTAACAAGTACTTTTGGGTGTCAGGGAAAAGTACAATCATTTCTTTATGAATGTAGTGAAGTAAAAGTAAAAGGTGTCAAAAATAGAAATAGTAAAGTACAGATACCCCAAAATACTACTTAAGTAGTACTTTAAAGTGTTTTTACTTAAATACTTTACACCACTGCATGAAGATGAGGCCCATACAGTAGAAACAGAAAGAGAAGTGCCACCCTAACCAGTTCAGAGAGCCCATTGATTTACAGTGGCGAGAGTAGGTTAGCCTGGGTATATGGCTGGAACCAGAAGGACCAATCTAATTAGGAGGTAGAGCATGCTGTGTGTTAAGGACAGTGGTGTGGCTACTATAATAAGATATGGAGGGATATCTTGGAGAGAGAAAGAGAGAGAGAGGGAAAGAGAAATGGGGGTGGCTGCAGCTCTCTCTCTCTCTCTCTCTCTCTCTCTCTCTCTCTCTCTCTCTCTCTCTCTCTCTCTCTCTCTCTCTCTCTCTCTCTCTCTCTCTCTCTCTCTCTCTCTCTCTCTCTCTCTCTCTCTCTCTCTCTCTCTCTCTCTCTCTCTCTCTCTCTCTCTCTCTCTCTCTCTCTCTCTCTCTCTCTCTCTCTCTCTCTCTCTCTCTCTCTCTCTCTCTCTCTCTCTCTCTCTCTCTCTCTCTCTCCTTCCTCCCTCTCTCCTGGGCCACTCAGAGGAGGAGAAACTATATTAGAAAAGTCCTTCAGGCAGAGATTAGCATCTCCAGTCGCTAGCGCTCACCGCTAATGCTGGACAGAGGCTGGGCGCACTGAGGGTCATGTGGTTGATACACAGGGAGAGAGGGGTAGGTAGTCACTAGATGGCCATGCTGGAGAGGATGATATTGTCATCAGAACTATGTGAAGTAGGGGTTAGAGTTAGGGTTGTGGTTGTGGCTTTCTCCTATAGAGCTCCATTTTATGGAATGGTCTGCCTATCCATGTGAAAGACACAGACTCGGTTTCGACCTTTACATCTTTACTGAAGACTCATCTCTTCAGTAGGTCCTATGATTGAGTGTAGTCTGGCCCAGGGGCGAAGGTGAAGGGCAAGGCACTGGATTGACGATCCACCCTTGCTGTCTCTGCCTGGCCGGCTACCCTCTCTCCACTGGGATTCTCTGCTTCTGACCCTACTACGGGGTCTGAGTCACTGGCTTACTAGTGCTCTTCCATGCCGTACATAGGAGGGGTGCGTCACGTATCTATGCTGCAATAGTCTATGTGCCGGGGGGATAGGGTCAGTCTGTCCTATCTGGTGTCCTGTGTGACTTAAGTATGCTCCCTCTAATTCTCCCATCTCTCTCTCTCCCTCTCCACTCCCGGAGGACCTGAACCCTAGGACCATGCCTCAGTACTACCTGGCCTGATGACTCCTGGCTGTCACCTTCCCCAGTCCACCTGGTCGTGCTGCTGATCCAGTTTCTGCTGTTTTTCCTGTGGCTATGGAACCCTGACATGTTCACCAGACGTACTACCTTGTCCCGGACCTGATGTTTTCGACCCTCTCTCTCCCTCTACCTCTCTCACTCTCCCTGTCCCTCTCTACCGCACCTGCTGTCTCAACCTCTGAATGCTCGGCTATAAAAAAAACTACTGACATTTACTCCTGAGGTACTGACCTGTTGCACCCTCTACATCCACTGTGATTATTATTTGACCCTGCTGGTCATCTATGAACGTTTGAACATCTTGAAGAACGATCTGGCCTTAATGGCCATGTACTCTTATAATCTCCACCCGGCACAGCCAGAAGAGGACTGGCCACCCCCTCAGAGCCTGATTCCTCTCTAGGTTTCTTCCTAGGTTCCTGCCTTTCTAGGGAGTTTTTCCTAGCCATTGTGCTTGTACATCTGCATTGCTTGCTGTTTGGGGTTTTAGGCTGGGTTTCTGTATAAGCACTTTGTAACATCTGCTGATGTAAAAAGGGCTTTATAAATACATTTGATTTGATTTTGATTTGATGAAGCTGGGGTTACAAGGAAACCAGACCGGCCACGTTGCGTACGTGAGCATTTAAAAATGTTATTCAATCATTTTATCCACACTGATCACGCACGTAAGCATGCGTCTGCAATGCCAAACGCTAAAATAGAACTTAGTTCTATTTGAGATGCTCGACGCGCTGCAAGTCCCGCATTTCCCATCTCCTTATTGGTTTTCACGAAGATACAACCTCACATGGTTGTTTGAAAGACAACGAGGAGATATTAATCAAAGATAATTAACTAAAAACTAACTAGGTTTACCTTTTTATCTGTGGATTAATCGTCGGAGTAGAGAAACATACCATTTTTGTATGATTGGGGTCAAAATTCTACAAAGATCCAGCTAAAAAGGGGACCAATGTTCATCTCCCAGGACAAACTGCTAGCAACAGCTATCTAGCTAAATGTCCATGGATGTTTCATGTTTTTTTATACCTGTCCCCAAATGAATATAGTTGGTTCACAGTTGCGTGTCATGATAGACAAAATGGAGCACGTGGACACGGATGCGGTGTAGCCATAGTGTTAGGATTAAGGGTAGTGTTGAGGCTAGGGTTAGAGTTGAACTGGGATGTGGATATGAAGCTAGGGTTAGGGTTAGTGTTGTGGTTGAACCAGGATGTGGACATGAAGCTAGGGTTAGGGTTGTGGTTGAGGGTTAGGGTTGAACCGGAATGTGGACATGAGTGCTAGGGTTAGGGTTAGGGTTAAGGGTTGAGTGATGTCATGTCTTCTCTAGCATGGCCAGATAGTGTTCCATCCTTTCAAGCACGGCCAGATAGTCATGACTGGAAGAGAGACATGCATTTCCTGTGCGTTAGAATGTGAGAAGGCCTGAGCAGGAAGTTATCTGTTATCTAAAGCGGGGTGTACACTACACGATTTTGGCCCCGATTTAGCTGTCCCAGACAAGTTTTTGAGATCAGAGATCAATCCCCATGTCATTGCCTACCTGGGGCGTGCAGCCGTCACCGACGCTCATTTAATATGAGCAGGTCAGAGACACAATCTGAGGGCTATCGATCTCGACTTTGAGCAGTCACAGACGTCCTGATATTTTCAAACATGTTTATCGGCACAAAATCAGCAATGCTCTTCTAGTGTGAGATGTGCAACGACAAGTTTTGAGAACGGTGATCAGCAATAGCCAATAAGAGCTCAGCAGAGAAGAAGCCAGTGAGATGATGACGTTATTTTGCATCACCCATGTGTAGACTCTCGAGCAGGAGCAATGACTACTAGTAGTATGCATTTGTACTTGCCTTTAACCAAAACCAAAGTGTCAAATCGTTACAGCTCTGAAGTTCACAAGCTATGTTATTCAATTAAAAACGTCAACTTTGTATGGCAAGCGTGAATGTCTGACTGAAAAACGTTTATGAGGCTGCTTTGAGCGTTAAATCTAATCACATCATCACATCATTGTTTTTCGCGAGACAGCATGGTATCCAGAATCCTCACGACCAAGTGAATCATCTTGTAGTGTATGACCCTCTGTCTGTGCCATATCATTTAGTGTGCGCACCACTACGTTGGCAAGACAAATAAAACTACAGGAAAGACGGTCTTTTAATGTGAGAGGCTCAGCGATGTTAGGATTTTGAAAGTCGTGTAGTGTACACCCGGCTTAATGGAAGTGGTCAATACTGACTGAAGCAAAGTCCTGCGAACAGTGTTTCAGAGAAACCCATGGATTTATCATGGATCTGTCCTTTGTGTGTTCTGTTCAATTACATAAGTAGGACAGGGACAGACGTGGCCTATGTGGTACCACACTGGGTTTCAGCATGTGAACATAGGCGTGCACACACCTTTACATAATGCACCAGCCTCTCCTCCTCGTTGACTTTGTAGGTCTCGACTCCGTACTCTTTAGCCAATCGGAGGATCCGATTCTGTGTAGGCCCGATGTAGGCCCCACCCAGGTCAACATACTTAGTCTGCTCATTCTGGAGAGAGAAAGAGAGAGAGGGGGAGAGAGGGAGGGATGGCGAGAGAGAGAGAGAGAGAGAGAGAGAGAGAGAGAGAGAGAGAGAGAGAGAGGGTTCATCAGACAAGCAGTGGGCAATCCTAATCCCAGAGATCAATTTTGTTTAAATCAGTTGCATAAAAATGCTTACGTTATTAAAAAATGTGTAGCTGTTAAACAGCATCTAGAGAGGTACCTGGCTCAAATAAATAGTACTGTCATCAGGTTTTCTGACATAGAGAGAAAACTGGATTCTTATAGGGATTACACTTTGACTGGCACTTTGCCTTTGGTCTGACAGAGGTTTTACCTGTATGGTGAAGGTCCGTCCACCAACCCGATCTCTAGCTTCCAGAACCACAGGACACAGCCCTTTCTCCTTCAACAGCTTAGCTGCAGTCAGCCCTGAAAGAGACAAAGAGTGGACAGAGAGAGAGGGAGAGGTTAGTGTAAACATGCCAGCTGAACATCTAATGTTGATGAAATGAAGAAACACTTTGTGTAAACAATGCAAGTTTGAACGTAAATTATTTTGATATGTCCATCCTCTCCATTTCCCCTCTTTTCATATCTGTCCTCCTCCCCTCTCTCGTCCTCCCCCTGTGTTTTGTCCTGTTGTGTAGAACAGGAGAGAATAGCCCAGTTATATAGCAGGCTGTGATACAGTATGAGTCTGTGAGAAAGCAGAAGGCCAGAGGTGGAATAATCTCCAGAAATCTCTCTAAAAATGTTATGTTTTGGTGCTGCTAGGGCAATTCAAGTGGCTAATTGCTGACCTTTTTACTGAAGAATGTGTTTGTTTTTTATGATTGTGTTTTGTAGGTTTTGTAAGAACATTTTGTATTTTGTGTTTATAAATGTTGTAAATTTGTATTGATTGTGTAAATCAAATCAAATCAAAGTTTATTGATCGCATACACAGTTTAGCAGATGTCATAGCGGGTGCAGTGAAATGCTTATGTTACTAGCTCCTAACAATGCAGTAAAATGTCTAACAAGTACACAAATAATCAACAATTTAAAAATGTTCAGAGAAAGAGACAAACACACTAACTGATCCCCTGCTCATCTCAATATCACGTGAGTGTAGAGAGCAGAAAATAGCGGAAGACTTTCACAATACCAACACACACACACACACACACACACACACACACACACACACACACACACACACACACACACACACACACACACACACACACACACACACACACACACACACACACACACACACACACACACACAGAGGGAAGTCCCCATCTGTAGTCAAGTGACTTACATCTGCAATTGACCTACTAGCCTCTACCCCTAACCACTTCTCCATGCCTCATCAATCTGAGGAAAAATTCATAAATCACACCCTATGAGTGTTACCTCATTACATGGGTTATAGGGTGTAATTTGAGACACAACCTAACACAGTAGTTTATATCAGTCCAAGGTAAACACATTTTGTCTCCACAGATAAGAATGGGCTGTTTTCCCCTACACTCTTAGAAAAAAAGGGTTACAAAATGATTCTACGGCTGTCCCCATAGGATAACCTTTTTTGGTTCCAGGTAGAACCCTCTTTGGTTCCAGGTAGAACCCTTTTGGTTTCAATGTAGAATCCTCTGTGGAAAGGATTCTACATGTAACCAAAAGGGTTATATCTGGAACCAAAAAGGGTTCTTCAAAGGGTTCTACTATGGGGACAGCTGAAAAACCAGTTCAGGTTCTAGATAGTATCTTTTTTTCTAAGAGCGTACCACGCAACAGTCAGCCCACTCCCAGTCCAAACCATAAAGAACAAGCTCATATCAGTCATTTTGGCTTGTTTTGTTTCTTGCTTTTCAATAGTGTTTTCAATAGTGTTTTCAATAGCGTTTTCAATAGGGTTTCAAAAGTGTTTTCAATAGTGTACTAGGGTCAAAAGCATGGGTGTCCACTGTCCAACACTATTCCTGGAGAGCTACCCTCCAGCAGGCTCATTTAGCCAATGGCTGCTTGTTTGCTATTGTAGTGTGACTGAATTATATTTAGCTACAGAGGTAGTATGGGCCTTTCTCATCACCATAGTGACCCCAAGGCCATCTCAGTCTAGAGCTTGATTCACCTTGCCCTATATTCTCAATCATGCACGCACACAAGCACACATACACACTTGAAGGATTAGGCACAATGGAGCCTCTGGCCTTTGTCAGTAGAGCAGGCATTCAGACAGAACACACAGGCAGCAGTGTCCCAGTGCCAATGATCCATTCAGAATGCTTCAGTACACACACATCGGACGGAAAGAAGGATTCCTGGAAAAGTGTGCTTTGCAACAGGTTGTAAAACACAGCACAAACATCCTAATCAGAAACTGTGTGTGTGTGTGTGTGTGTGTGTGTGTGTGTGTGTGTGTGTGTGCACAACGAATCACATCCAAAGGGGACTTTATAATGCACTTTATAATGCTCTGATACAATGGAGGTTTTAGTTTGTCCAGTGAATCCAGAGTTTATTACATTATCTCCTACTGGGAGAAGTATGGATATTCACCCCAAGACACTGCTCTACATACTGCATGGAAAAGCTAACAAGAGCTTATGCTAACATGAGGTAACTAGAGGAGAGGGAGAGAGAGTGTGAGGGTAAAGGAGAGGGAGGTAAAGAAAGACGTACTATTTTCATCTCCATGGTCCGCGTGTTGCAATCTCTCAACAGGAGCTCCAATCTGTCTAAATGTTTTCATGGCCTCCGTCCCTCTCCATCCCTCCATCCCTCCCTTCGTTTATCCCTTCATCTCTCCAGAGCTCTCTAAGCCTGGAAAGCTACCAGGGTTTATATTGGTTTAAGCATACTTATTTATTACCAAACTTCTCTATTGCCCTTATGCACACATGCACGCACGCACCCCCCCCCCCCCCCCCACACACACACGCACGCACGTATGCACGCACACACACACACAGCTCTCTGGGGAGTACTACTTATTTTAAGTAAATTGATGCTATCAGGTGTTCTCTATCCAAAGGTCAGACAAGTGCAATTGTCCAAAACAAAAACAAGCTCTGACTGTTTAACCTAAATTGTTTATGCTGACAGCACTCTTGAAAAATAAGATAACTTTACCCCTGGGGTTTTGCTCTGATCAAAAACCCATTTGGGGGTATATTATTTTTCTCAGAATAAAATTATGAATATAAAATAACTCCTTCCTAACTTCCAAGGATCCAGTCAGAGGATTTCTTTGTTGCTCAGTTCCATTTGGAGAGAGGTCATTTGTCTGGCTGGGACGAGACAACAATGAGTGTGTGATAAAACACATTAAATGAAATGAGCAGCTGAGCATCTAAGAATATGGACAAATGCAGTTTGCCTGATGCCTTATTTCTAGCTGAAAAGAGAGAATAGAGAGAGAGAGAGAGAGAGAGAGAGAGAGAGAGAGAGAGAAGGCTGAGAGAGGCAGATTCTCTGAAAGATTAAGGGAAGGGTTGAAGAAATAACTTTGTGAGAAATGGTATATAAAAATGTGTATACAGTGAATTGCCCTGTAATATGGCCAATGGGTGTTTCCCTTTTTACTTGGAAGTAGAGACATTGATTCCATACATCAAAAAAACTAAACAATGCAGTGATTAATGCTGGTATAGCTTAATTCCCAGTTCAACTATCGAGAACAGAAAGGTACAAGAGAGACTATTTTGAAGTCCTAAGATAGGATTGGTGTATAGACCTGGTGTTGGAGTAGAATGTGGAGTGGTGCTGGGTTGTTCAGTCTCCAGTCTCCACTGAGAATATAGGGCAAGGTAACCCATGGAGAATGGCCCTAAAGGGATTACCATTGAGGTCAGCAAGTCTTTTGAAGGAAACTAGAAAATCAAAGGACTGCTGTGGGAGAATGAAGGTCTCTGCTTCTGTCTCTCTCTCTCTCTCTCTCTCACTCTCTCTGCTTCTCTCTCTCTCAATTCATGTGTTTCTCAATTCAATTCAAAGGTGCTTTATTGGCATGTGAAATATATGTTTACATTGCCAAAGCAAGTAAAATAAACAATAAACAAAAGTGAGAAGACACCAAACAATATAAACAAAAAACGATTAGAAATTAACAGTAAACATTGCACTCACAAAGGTTTGAAAACGACATTTCAGGTGTTATATTATCAGCTACAGTGGGGGTAAAAAGTATTTAGTCATCCACCAATTGTGCAAGTTCTCCCACTTAAAAAGATGAGAGAGGCCTGTAATTTTCATCATAGGTACACGTCAACTATGACAGACAAATTGAGAAAAATGTTTCCAGAAAATCACATTGTAGGATTTTTAATGAATTTATTTGCAAATTATGGTGGAAAATAAGTATTTGGTCAATAACAAAAGTTTCTCAATACTTTGTTATATACCCTTTGTTGGCAATGACACAGGTCAAACGTTTTCTGTAAGTCTTCACAAGGTTTTCACACACTGTTGCTGGTATTTTGGCCCATTCCTCCATGCAGAGCATTGGGGGCTGTCGCTGGGCTACACGGACTTTCAACTCCCTCCAAAGATTTTCTATGGGGTTGAGATCTGGAGACTGGCTAGGCCACTCCAGGACCTTGAAATGCTTCTTACGAAGCCACTCCTTCGTTGCCCGGGCGGTGTGTTTGGGATCATTGTCATGCTGAAAGACCCAGCCACGTTTCATCTTCAATGCCCTTGCTGATGGAAGGAGGTTTTCACTCAAAATCTCACGATACATGGCCCCATTCATTCTTTCCTTTACACGGATCAGTCGTCCTGGTCCCTTTGCAGAAAAACAGCCCCAAAGCATGATGTTTCCACCCCCATGCTTCACAGTAGGTATGGTGTTCTTTGGATGCAACTCAGCATTCTTTGTCCTCCAAACACGACGAGTTGAGTTTTTACCAAAAAGTTCTATTTTGGTTTCATCTGACCATATGACATTCTCCCAATCCTCTTCTGGATCATCCAAATGCAAAACACTCTAGCAAACTTCAGACGGGCCTGGACATGTACTGGCTTAAGCTGGGGGACACATCTGGCACTGCTTGATTTGAGTCCCTGGCGGCGTAGTGTGTTACTGATGGTAGGCTTTGTTACTTTGGTCCCAGCTCTCTGCAGGTCATTCACTAGGTCCCCCCGTGTGGTTCTGGGATTTTTGCTCACCATTCTTGTGATCATTTTGACCCCACGGGGTGAGATCTTGCGTGGAGCCCCAGATCGAGGGAGATTATCAGTGGTCTTGTATGTCTTCCATTTCCTAATAATTGCTCCCACAGTTGATTTCTTCAAACCAAGCTGCTTACCTATTGCAGATTCAGTCTTCCCAGCCTGGTGCAGGTCTACAATTTTGTTTCTGGTGTCCTTTGACAGCTCTTTGGTCTTGGCCATAGTGGAGTTTGGAGTGTGACTGTTTGAGGTTGTGGACAGGTGTCTTTTATACTGATAACAAGTTCAAACAGGTGCCATTAATACAGGTAACGAGTGGAGGACAGAGGAGCCTCTTAAAGAAGTAGTTACAGGTCTGTGAGAGCCAGAAATCTTGCTTGTTTGTAGGTGACCAAATACTTATTTTCCATCATAATTTGCAAAGAAAATCATAAAAAATCCTACAATGTGATTTTTTTGAATATTTTTTCTCAATTTGTCTGTCATAGTTGACGTGTACCTATGATGAAAATTACAGGCCTCTCTCATCTTTTTAAGTGGGAGAACTTGCACAATTGGTGGCTGACTAAATACTTTTTTTCCCCACTGTAATGGGGAATTGATATACACTAACAATCAAACGCAAACAATTCACATAATTAAGTTATGAAACAATGTATGTGCACAAATTGGCGGGAGAGAGCACATTCTGGAGAGAGAAGTGCATTGTGCATCTGGGCGCATGGTCAATCCGACCTCTGCATTGGCCATGCAGCATTTACGGTGATACGGCCTCAGCAGAAGTCAGGGCATTCATATTTCTTGCCCTTTGCGGAGCAGTGCAGAGCCATTGTCAAGGAAGTGAGTTAGTTTTTTCTACAGGATGTACCGCCCCCACCTACCGTCAACTAGGGCTGTGGCGGTCACAAAATTTCGTCAGCCGGTGATTGTCAAGCAAATACAGTACCAGTCAAAAGTTTGGACATACCTACTCATTCAAGGGTTTTTCATAATTTTTACTATTTTCTACACGAGCAATGGACATTAGACTGGTGGAAATCTGTCCTTTGGTCTGATGAGTCCAAATTTTAGATTTTTGGTTTCAACAGCGGTGTCTTTGTGAGACGCAGAGTAGGTGAACGGATGATCTCCACACGTGTGGTTCCCACCGTGAAGCATGGAGGAGGAGGTGTAATGGTGTGGAGGTGCTTTGCTGGTGACACTGTCAGTGATGTATTTAGAATTCAAGGCACACTTAACCAGCATGGCTACCACAGCATTCTGCAGCAATACGCCATCCCATCTGGTTTGCGCTTAGTGGGACTATCATTTGTTTTTCAACAGGACAATGACCCAACACACCTCCAGGCTGTGTAAGGGCTATTTGACCAAGAAGGAGCGTGATGGAGTGCTGCATCAGATGACTTGGCCTCCACAATCACCCGACCTCAAACCAATTGAAATGGTTTGGGATGAGTTGGACCACAGAGTGATGGAAAAGCAGCCAACAAATGCTCAGCATATGTGGGAACTCCTTCAAGACTGTTGGAAAATCATTCGAGGTAAAGCTGGTTGATAGAATGCCAAGAGTGTGCAAAGCTGTCATCAAGGCAAATATATTTTGATTTTAACAAGGCACACCTGTTAATTGAAATGCATTCCAGGTTACCTCATGAAGCTGGTTGAGAGAATGCCAAGAGTGTGCAAAGCTGTCATCAAGGCAAACGGTGGCTATTTTGAAGAATCTCAAATATAAAATATATTTTGATTTGTTTAACACTTTTTTACTACATGATTCCATTTGTGTTATTTCATAGTTTTGATGTCTTAACTATTATTCTACAATGTAGAAAATAGTAAAAATAAAGAAAAACCCTTGAATGAGTAGGTGTGTCCAAACTTTTGACTGGTCCTGTAACTGTCGGTCTCACCATAATTGACCGTTAATTAACATAAACACATTTAGCATCTCCTGGCTTCCACACATAGCCTACAAGCCACTGATGCGGACCTTTGGAACATCTACATTTGAAAAAGTCTAATAAATCCATGTAATATAGCCTACACCTTCACTATAAATCCATTCTTTATTTTAGACAGGTCTAAAGAAGCATGATATGAAGAAAATGTAGTCTATTTCAGAAGAACAGAATAGCATACTCTGAGTTGTCCATATGTTAGGTCCAGATCTGGCTATGCCAAATGGCTGTGGGCTATTCTAGTTAATTTAGCAGACAAGATTTGCTTAGAATTCCGTGGCATTATTTTATAGTTTGAAGAATACAATTGAACAAAGCTGAATATAATAGAAAGGACATTTTCTCCAAACGATTTGAAGGAGTGCGCACATGCGGCTATTCTGTGTTGAGCAGTTAACAAAGAAATAGGTATTCCTATATGCTTAATTTAGAGTTATTAATGTAACTTTAGTGGTTCTACAAACGTTGGGCAAATGTTTTGATTTTTTATATATTGTAAGGCTGCATGATCCGACTCTAATGATGATTTGAAAAAAGTTGCTTGAAAGGCATCAGCTCTGCTTTGTTTTTTGCGCAGGCTGTACACACTACATCAGTAACTCATTCACAATTTGACAAGCACTTGATAATGCCTAGAATTTCACGGCGGCATTCCCTTTGTGTGGCTGTAATGCACCCTAAAAAAGCCATGCCTTTTGCAGCCAGTGGCTGCGCACTCCATCACGTGATCGGGTCTTTCTCACAGGCTACAAGTGAAGACAGACACATCGGGGACGCAACTGTGCGCGTCCTTATCCAATTCCAAGGTGCATATTGAAGATATTGGAAGAACTGTCCACATTTACTTTTTGTCAGCCAACAAGATGAGTATGCCTAACGAACAGGAAAAGCACTAGCCTATGTCAATCTACTATCCCCCATAGTACAAAGGTCGACCTATTCTATTCTGTGCGAGAAATACATATTCCAAACATAGTCCGGGACAGTTGTGGGATGCGATAGATCACAAATTAATACAACCACTAGCATTAAAAAAGCTTTTTAGGGCAATGTGGCTGACGCAACAGATCAGAACGTTTATCTTAAAACGTCACATTATAAGCGCAGTAATGCGCACATGGAGTAAGCTATAAGCACGAATGTTCCATTAGCGGAAAACACCATTATCAAAAGTGACCGCAAATGCAATTATGCATGTCATGTTTTTATTATAAAGGTGCATTTTTATGGTGAAAATTATCTTCCCCAAACTTAAAACTCACATGCTGCTTATGTATGCCAGTTAGACTCTACACCCCTTGTAAAGCGGATTAATGTGCTTAATTTTAAGAAGTTATTTGGCCACTTTAGTTGTGATACAAACCTTATTAAAAGATATAGGCCTATGAGCTAGGCTACATGAGGTGTGTGACTATGATTAGAAAAAGTTGCTAAAAAAGGCATTGTTTCTTATGCTGGGCATCATTCACAAGTGATAATATATAATGATAAAGTGATAGGCTAACATTGTCACCCATCAGACTATTCTTGATTTAATCTTGTCTTTACATATACTAAATAATATATGTGTGAAAGTTGTTTTGATTTAGAATGGACCATTATCATGCACCTGTATCGAAACAGGGTCAGCAGGAAAAAAAAAAAAAAATTATCTATGCACTTAAATAGCGAATGGAGGACGCTTTTCCCTGTGGTTTATTTTCATGCCAGCCAGTTAGGCTATACTCCTGTTGTAAATATTAGCAATGTGCTTAATATTAGGAAAATGTAAAAATAAATATAGTAGGCCTAGCCTATAGAAAGCTGATTCTCCTCTTTTTAGTAGAGGCCATCACTCTGTTTTCTTGCGCAATTGCCTAGTCTATTGAAATGTTGCGCAACATGAGATCATGGGCTCTCATGAAGTGTTTGATTTGATTTTCAAACACATTTGCATTGATGTCAGAGTGATTAGAGGGACAATAGAGTGCTGAGTATCAGGCAGTTAGCAAGTTTGGTAGGCTACTAATGACCATCAGCAGCATCAGAGCTTGGAGAAGCCTAATTACCGTGACTAAACGGTCACGTGGAATTTCACTGCCTTCATGACTTGTGACCGCCGGTGTGGCGGTAATACGGTCCCCGCAACAGCCCTACCGTCAACCAATCATGTCAATGTGGAGCTATACAGAGCCCTCCGCATTGTTACAAAATTTGGGAGGCGCATGGCGATGCGGTACAGAGCTCGATTTGGCCTCTGCATGCCTCTGGAGGCTCCGCAATTGCGTCACACCCTCCATATGGAGCCTCCGACCAAATTTCGGAACAAGCATAAATTGGCTTTTAGTCTAGGCATCAGCAATGGATTACTTCACGGAGATGGGTGCAAATATACAGTACTAGTCAAAAGTTTGGACACACCCACTCATTCAAGGGTTTTTCTTTATTTTTACTATTTTCTACATTGTAGAATAATAGTGAAGACATCAACACTATGAAATAACACATATGGAATCATGTAGTAACCAAAAAAGTGTTAAACAAATCAAAATATATTTTATATTTGAGAATCTTCAAAAAGCCACCCTTTGCCTTGATGACAGCATTGCACCCTCTTGACATTCTCTCAACAAGCTTCACCTGGAATGCTTTTCCAACAGTCTTGAAGGAGTTCCCACATATGCTGAGCACTTATTGGCTGCTTTTCCTTCACCCTGCGTCCGACTCATCCCAAACCATCTCAATTGGGTTGAGGTCGGGGGATTGTGGAGCCCAGTTCATCTGATGCAGCATTCCATCACTCTCCTTCTTTGTAAAATAGCCCTTACACAGCCTGGAGGTGTGTTGGGTCATTGTCCTGCTGAAAAACAAATGATAGTCCCACTAAGCGCAAACCAGATGGGATGGTGTATCGCTGCAGACTGCTGGAGTAGCCATGCTGGTTAAGTGTGCCTTGAATTCTAAATAAATCACAGACAGTGTCACCAGCAAAGCACCCCCACACCATAACACCTCCTCCTCCATGCTTTACGGTGGGAAATACACATGCGGAGATTATCCGTTCACCCACACCACGTCTCACAAAGACACGCCGGTTGGAACCAAAAATCTCCAATTTGGACTCCAGACCAAAGGACACATTTCCACCGGTCTAATGTTCATTGCTCGTTTTTCTTGGACCAAGGAGGTCTCTTCTTCTTATTGGTGTCCTTTAGTAGTGGTTTCTTTGCATCAATTCGACCATGAAGGCCTGATTCACACAGTCCCCTCTGAACAGTTGATGTTGAGATGTGTCTGTTACTTGAACTCTGCGAAGCATTTATTTGGGCTGCAATTTCTGAGGCTGGTAACTCTCCTGAACTTATTCTCCGCGGCAGAGGTAACTCTGGGTCTTCCATTCATGTGGCGGTCTGCATGAGAGCCAGTTTCATCACAGCGCTTGACGGTTTTTGCGACTGCGCTTGAAGAAACGTTCAAAGTTCTTGAAATGTTCCGTATTGATTGACCTTCATGTCTTAAAGTAATGATGGACTGTCGTTTCTCTTTGCTTATTTGAGCTGTTCTTGCCATAATATGGACTTGATCTTTTACCAAATACGGCTATCTTTTGTATACCCCCCCCCCCCCCCCCCACCTCCCCCCACCTTGTCACAACACAACTGATTGGCTCAAACGCATTTATAAGGAAAGAAATTCCACAAATTAACTTTTAAGAAGGCACACCTGTTAATTGAAATGCATTCCAGGTGACTATCTCATGAAGCTGGTTGAGAGAATGCCAAGAGTTTGCAAAGCTGTCATCAAGGCAAAGGGTGGCTATTTGAAGAATCTCAAATGTTAAATATATTTTTGATTTGTTTGACACAATTTTGGTTACTACATGATTCCATATGTGTTATTTCATAGTTTTGATGTCTTCACTATTATTGCACAATGTAAAAAATAGTAAATATAAAGAAAAACCCTTGAATGAGTAGGTGTGTCCAAAGGTTTGACTTGTAGTGTATATATATTTGTTACTGCTCGACTTAAACAATCTCAGTCGACCAACAGCCTAACGACCAAACAATCGACCAGTAGACTAATTGGGGTCAGCCCTACTAAGCACACACCCCTGAGGGTCCCATGTTGAGGATCAGCGTGGCAGAGGTGTTGTTGTCTACCCTCATCACCTGGGGCCGAACCGTCAGGAAGTCCAGGATCCAGTTGCAGAGGGAGGGGTTCAGTCCCAGGGTCCCTAGCTTGGTGATGAGCTTTGAGGGGACTATGGTGTTGAACGCTGAGCTGCAGTCTATGAACAGCATTCTCACATAGTTATTTCCCCTTTTGTCCAGGTGGGAGAGGGCAGTGAAGTACAATTGAGATTGCGTCATCTGTGGATCTGTTGAGGCAGTATGCGAATTGGAGTGGGTTTAGGGTGTCTGGGATGATGGTGTTGATGTGTGTCATAACCAGCCTTTCAAAGCATTTCATAAATACAGATGTGAGTGCTACAGGGCGATAGTCATTTAGGCAGGTTACCTTGGAGCTCTTGGGAACAGGGACAACGGTGGTCAACTCATCCAACCACGTTTCAGTAAGACATTTAATATTGCAGCGTTCCATGTCTCTCTGATAGGAGACTCAAACGAATCTCATCTACAGTATCTTATTCTCGAGTGACTGGACATTTTCCAATAGAACGCAGGGGAGCGCCGTTCAGTTTCTCTTCGCCTCAATTTCACTAGGACTCCACCTCGTCTCCCACGTTTACGCCTGCAGTGTTTTGGTAACCCATGGAACAAAGGAATAGGGTCCGATATGAACAGTGGAACAGCTGAGTTGGAGTTGAAGTCGTATTTAAAGTCGAAATCAAGGTTAGTAACTCGATCTGATGTCCAGAAGTGCTTGGTGGTCATATGTGATAAAGGAAAGATAAACACAATAAAAGTCACTAAATAGCAAAGTTGGGTTGGAACTCGTAAGATGTCGCCCTTCTCCGTCGGCACCATCTTGTCATCTTGTTGTTTGTGCTGCACTGGTTGCCCTTTTCTCATGGCAATGGGCCACAAATCTTGCTACTGTGATTGCACACTGCGGTATTTTGCCTAGCAGATATGGGAGTTTATCAATGTTTGATTTGTTTACAAATTCTTTGTGGGTCCATATGATCTGTGGGAAATATGTACTGTACATCTAAGGTGGTTTAAACATTTGGCAGGCGGTTAGGAAGTGCAGCTCAGTTTCCACCTCATTTTGGGGGCAGTGTGCACATAGCCTGTCTTCTCTCTCTCCCCATTTCTATCCCTGTTTATTCTCATCTTAATAATTCTCTATCTGTCTTTATCTCTCTCCTTATCTTCTTCCCTGTCTATCCCCATCCAGCCTCTCCTCTCCTCTCTCAGCCCAGCACCTTGAGGCAGTAGCTGACCTAATTGTGTGGTAGTTTCTCTCTAATGTTAGTGAAGGGAGAAATCCAGACAGCTCTTTCTACTCTCACTGTCTGCATCCGCATAGCTACTGTTTAACAGCCTTTTAAAATCCCAGCCTCCACAACTTTCTGCTACCGAGATACAACAACCAATGAGGACTACAGTGGATTACAGAGTTTGTATAATAAATACACACACACACGCAAATACACACCAACACTGACGCACACACATGCACGTGCGCACCTAAGGACACCAACACAGGAGTGCACAGTCCAACACAGAAGTGCATATGACAGATCTTGGGTTACAAAATGTCCACCCCACACACAAACATTTGCTTGTCTCATCTGGCTTCTGCCAGTGTCAATACACACAGAGCTTTTCACTGGGAAACAAGATTGAGAGGACAGCCTTGTTACTGTGACAACACAGTAAAGGGTAGAGGTGTGTGTGTGTGTGTGCGTGTGAGTGCGTGCGTGTGTTGGCAGGGGTAAATGTGTCCATTGTTGTCCGAATGCCTTACCTCTATTCAGAAGCCAAAAATCATCTTACAGCCTGTCCTTAGTCAGGGTGATATAAGCAGCTTATCTTAATAATAATAATAATATGCCATTTAGCAGACGCTTTTATCCAAAGCGACTTACAGTCATGCGTGCATACATTTTTTTTGTGTATGGGTGGTCCCGGGGATCGAACCCACTACCTTGGCGTTACAAGCGCCGTGCTCTACCAGCTGAGCTACAGAGGACCACAACAATGGGGAACAATGGAACAATGATATAGGACTAATAGGAACAATGATATAGGACTAATATACAACACAAAACAAACACAAACTATGAGTCTGGGAGACTATTTGTTCAATCGCTTACTCAGTATCCTTCCAAAGAAGTTATGAAACACCAGCTATGCAAAAGGCTATGCAAAAGACAAATGCAAGCTGTCATGACAGTCCCAAGTTTAATGTTGTTGATTGCAAACACTTTCAGGTACCATGGCCATCTCAGGGGTCAGACAAAGGCCACAGAGCTGGTATTCACAAAGTCTCAGAGTGCTGATATAGGATTAGTTTGGTCTTTCAGATCATAACGAATAAGATTTTATTGACAGGGTAAACTGATCCTAGATCAACAATTTTACTCTGAGATGCTTTATGAATAGGAGTCCAACTATGATTACATAACCCTAATCAAATTTCCACTGTAATAGATGAGACTCTAAACTGTTGTAATCTATATGACACTGTTAATAGCTCTAATCACCGTTTTCCCCAGGCCCAATCAGACCAGACATGTAATCAGTCACCTAATATATCCCTCCTTATCCAACTTTGATCCCTCTTTTTGCCCTCCCGTCTCTCTCTTCCACCCCTCTCTTCCCCAATCTCCCTCGTCTTTGCCTAACCCTCCCTCCATCCATCCCTCCCTCTCTCAATTCAATTAAATTCAGTTTACTTTATTAACATGGAAAGTAAACACTTACATTGTCAAAGTAAACATATAGCGACGATGGTCAAATACAAGAATATACTAGACTGCTTGTAATTAAGCAACAATAATGATAGTGACTCATATTAACAGCAATTACAACAAATAATAATAAAGAATAGGCAAATATGAATAATCACACTTCTCACTGTCTCTCACTCTCTCTCTCTCTTTCTCAACCTCCCTCCTTCCCTCTCCCTCACGCTCCCGCCCTCCGTCCCTCTCCCTCCCGCCCTCCTTCCCTCTCCCTCCCGCCCTCCCTCCCTCCCTCCCCCGTCCCGCTCTTCTAATGGCAAAATCACATTATCACTTCGCATTATCACCGGCAGCGCTGCAGATGGGAGGTGACATGACATCCACCTTTAACTCAGAGCCTATCCTTTTCACCGCCTCAGGAATCTCTCAGCCTGAGACAGCCAACAGACTAGCCTGGTCCCAGATCTGTAAGTGCTGTATGGCCAACAATCACCATAGCCCTTACGGAAAAAACACATGATTTCACTTGTGGAAAATCACATGTTTTGCACATGTGAAATCATGTGAAACCATATGTTTTTGGAACACTTCATATGTGATGATACAGTATTTCACATGAAGTTTCACATGTGGATTTTCACATGTGAAATCATGTGAAACCATGTGTTTTTGGAAAACTTTACATGTGATGATATTTCTCATGAAGTTTCACATACCGATTTTGGTAATATAACACTGAGTGTTAAATTGCGTGAATTATCACGTGAAGTGTTCCAACAACATGTTTTCACATGTGAAATGTCACGTGAAGTGTTCCAAAAATCATGTGATTTTCCACATGTGAAATCAAGTAGTTCAACATTTGATAACATGAAAGTACACTGTTAGCCATTGCTGTTAATTTTGTGGTAAATTGTACAGTCATTATACAGTACATTTCTACAGTAATAGGATACTGTATTAGTGTTTTGCTATAGACACTACATGACCAAAAGTATGTGGACACGTGCTCGTCGAACATCTCATTCCAAAATCATGGGCATTAATATGGAGTTGGTCCCCCCTTTGCTGCTTCTGGGAAGGCTTTCCACTAGATGTTGGAACATTGCTGCGCGGACTTGCTTCCATTCAGCCACAAGAGCATTAGTGAGGTCAGACACTGATGTTGGGCGATTAGGCCTGGCTCGCAGTCGGCTTTCCAATTCATCCCAATGGTGTTCAACAGGGTTGAGGCCTCGCTTTGTGCACGGGGGCATTGTCATGCTGAAACAGGAAAGGGCCTTCCTCAAACTGTTGCCACAAAGTTGGAAGCACAGAATCGTCTAGAATGTCATTGTATGCTGTAGCGTTAAAATGTCCCTTCACTGGAACTAAGGGGCCTAGCCCGAACCATGAAAAACAGCCCCAAACCATTATTCCTCCTCCAACAAACCACAACAGTTGGCACTATGCATTGGGGCAGGTAGCGTTCTCCTGGCATCCGCCAAACCCAGATTCGTCCGTTGGATAGCCAGACGGTGAAGCGTGATTCATCACTCCAGAGAGCGTGTTTCCACTGCTCCAGAGTCCAATGGCCGTGAGCTATACACCACTCCAGCCGACGCTTGGCATTGCGCATGGTGATCTTAGGCTTGTCTGCGGATGCTCGGCCATAGAAACCCATTTAATGGAAAGTAAACACTTACATTGTCAAAGTAAACATATAGCGACGATGGTCAAATACAAGAATATACTAGACTGCTTGTAATTAAGCAACAATAATGATAGTGACTCATATTAACAGCAATTACAACAAATAATAATAAAGAATAGGCAAATATGAATAATCACACTTCTCACTGTCTCTCACTCTCTCTCTCTCTTTCTCAACCTCCCTCCTTCCCTCTCCCTCACGCTCCCGCCCTCCGTCCCTCTCCCTCCCGCCCTCCTTCCCTCTCCCTCCCGCCCTCGACTGTAAGTCGCTTTGGATAAAAGCGTCTGCTAAATGGCATATTATTATTATTATTATAATGAAGCTCCCGACTAACAGTTATTGTGCTGATGTTGCTTCCAGGGGCAGTTTGGAACTCGATAGTGAGTGTTGCAACCGAGGACAGACGATTTTTACGCGCTACTTGCTTCAGCACTCGGAAGTCCCGTTCTGTGAGCTTGTGTGGCCTACCACTTTGCGGCTGAACAGTTGTCACTCCTAGACGTTTCCACTTTACAATAACAGCACTTACAGTTGACCGGGGCAGCTCTAGCAGGGCAGAAATTTGACGAACTGACTTGTTGGAAAGGGGACATCCTATGACGGTGCCACGTTGAAAGTCACTGAGCTCTTCAGTAAGGCCATTCTACTGCCAATGTTTGTCTATGGAGATTGAATGGCTGTGTGCTTGATTTTTTACAACTATCAACAACGGGCGTGGCTGAAATAGCTGAATCCAGTCATTTGAAGGGGTGTCCACATACTTTTGTATATATAGTGTATTTACTGTCAATTGCAATGCACTTGGGTACTTTTTGGCCCGTCCTGCAAATTAACTTGGCATGCCTCACTTGCAATTGCATTTAAACCTATAGGATACTTTAGATACGCTTATGGCACAAACTGTAAAAAAAAATAAAAAATTTTTTTTATAGCAAGTTACCGGCTACTGAGTTGTGGTGAAAATAATGGAAACAACTTTTAATATACTGAACAAAAATATAAATGCAACATGTAAAGTGTTGGTCCCATGTTTCATAAGCTGAAATAAAATATCCCAGAAATGTTCCATACGCACATAATGTTGTGAACAAATTTGTTTACACCCCTGTTAGTGAGAATGTATTCTTTGCCAAGATTATCCATCCACCTGACAGGTGTGGCATATCAAGAAGCTGATAAAACAGCATGATCATTACACAGGTACACCAATAAAAGGTCACTCTAAAATGTGCCATTTTGTCACACAACACAATGCCACAGATGTCTCAAGTTTTGAGAGAGCGTGCAATTGGCATGCTGCCTGCAGGAATGTCCACCAGAGCTGTTAACAGAGAATTAACGTTCATTTCTCTACCATGTGCTGCCTCTAATGTCGTTTTAGAGAATTTGGCAGTATGTCCAACCAGCCTTACAACCGCAGACCACCTGTATGGCATAGTGTGGGCGAGCGGTTTGCTGATGTAAGCGTTGTGAACAGAGTGCCCGATGGTGGCGGTGGGGTTATGGTATGGGCAGGCACAAGCTACGGACAACGATTAGGGCCTAATTAATTTATTTCAATTGAGTGAAATTGTTGCATGTTGCGTTTACATTTGTGTTCAGTATATATACAGTGGGGGAAAAAAGTATTTAGTCAGCCACCAATTGTGCAAGTTCTCCCACTTAAAAAGATGAGAGAGGCCTGTAATTTTCATCATAGGTACACGTCAACTATGACAGACAAAATGAGAGAAAAAAATCCAGAAAATCACATTGTAGGATTTTTAATGAATTTATTTGCAAATTATGGTGGAAAATAAGTATTTGGTAAATCACAAAAGTTTCTCAATACTTTGTTATATACCCTTTGTTGGCAATGACACAGGTCAAACGTTTTCTGTAAGTCTTCACAAGGTTTTCACACACTGTTGCTGGTATTTTGGCCCATTCCTCCATGCAGATCTCCTCTAGAGCAGTGATGTTTTGGGGCTGTCGCTGGGCAACACAGACTTTCAACTCCCTCCAAAGATTTTCAATGGGGTTGAGATCTGGAGACTGGCTAGGCCACTCCAGGACCTTGAAATGCTTCTTACAAAGCCACTCCTTCGTTGCCCGGGCGGTGTGTTTGGGATCATTGTCATGCTGATAGACCCAGCCACGTTTCATCTTCAATGCCCTTGCTGATGGAAGGAGGTTTTCACTCAAAATTTCACGATACATGGCCCCATTCATTCTTTCCTTTACACGGATCAGTCGTCCTGGTCCCTTGGCAGAAAAACAGCCCCAAAGCATGATGTTTCCACCCCCATGCTTCACAGTAGGTATGGTGTTCTTTGGATGCAACTCAGCATTCTTTGTCCTCCAAACACGACGAGTTGAGTTTTTACCAAAAAGTTCTATTTTGGTTTCATCTGACCATATGACATTCTCCTAATCCTCTTCTGGATCATCCAAATGCACTCTAGCAAACTTCAGACGGGCCTGGACATGTACTGGCGGCTTAAGCAGGGGGACACGTCTGGCACTGCAGGATTTGAGTCCCTGGCGGCGTAGTGTGTTACTGATGGTAGGCTTTGTTACTTTGGTCCCAGCTCTCTGCAGGTCATTCACTAGGTCCCCCCGTGTGGTTCTGGGATTTTTGCTCACCGTTCTTGTGATCATTTTGACCCCACGGGGTGAGATCTTGCGTGGAGCCCCAGATCGAGGGAGATTATCAGTGGTCTTGTATGTCTTCCATTTCCTAATAATTGCTCCCACAGTTGATTTCTTCAAACCAAGCTGCTTACCTATTGCAGATTCAGTCTTCCCAGCCTGGTGCAGGTCTACAATTTTGTTTCTGGTGTCCTTTGACAGCTCTTTGGTCTTGGCCATAGTGGAGTTTGGAGTGTGACTGTTTGAGGTTGTGGACAGGTGTTTTTTATACTGATAACAAGTTCAAACGGTGCCATTAATACAGGTAACGAGTGGAGGACAGAGGAGCCTCTTAAAGAAGAAGTTACAGGTCTGTGAGAGCCAGAAATCTTGCTTGTTTGTAGGTGACCAAATACTTATTTTCCACCATAATTTGCAAATAAATTCATTAAAAATCCTACAATGTGATTTTCTGGATTTTCTTTTCTCAATTTGTCTGTCATAGTTGACGTGTACCTATGATGAAAATTACAGGCCTCTCTCATCTTTTTAAGTGGGAGAACTTGCACGATTGGTGGCTGACTAAATACTTTTTTCCCCACTGTATATTTATATATATTCTACAACTGAACAATATTTTGTCACTAAATATACAACAACGAACTGTATTCAGGAAGTACACAGAAATTCCAATTCTAAATAAATTATTTTCAATATTGGAAAACTAGCAATTTAAATTTGGTTTACTTTCTATTACAATTGCATCGTGACTAGCTATAAATTAACATTTACATTTTACATTTTAGTCATTTAGCAGACGCTCTTATCCAGAGCGACTTACAGGAGCAATTAGGGTTAAGTGCCTTGCTTAAGGGCACATCGACAGATTTTTCACCTAGTCGGCTCGGGGATTAGAACCAGCGACCTTTCGGTTACTGGCACAACGCTCTTACCCACTAAGCTACCTGCCGCCCTAAGCTACCTGCCGCCGTAATTAAAGCTCTTATGGTTCTTGGTATCACATGCCCTTATGTCAGCCTTTAACAAACCTGCAGAACTGACAGTGTCAAACCATAATGTTTATGAACAGAGCAAATTAACTGGGATGATATACAGTGGCTTGCGAAAGTATTCACCCCCCTTGGCATTTTTCCTATTTTGTTGCCTTACAACCTGGAAATGAAATTGATTTTTTGGGGGGGTTAGTATCATTTGATTTACACAACATACCTACCACTTTGAAGATGCAAAATATTTTTTTTTGTGAAACAAACAAGAAATAAGACAAAAAAACACAGAACTTGAGCGTGAATAACTATTCAGCTTTTTTCTGGCCTCTCTTCCGTAAAGCCCAGCTCTGTGGAGTGTACGGCTTAAAGTGGTCCTATGGACAGATACTCCAATCTCCGCTGTGGAGCTTTGCAGCTCCTTTAGGGTTATCTTTGGTCTCTTTGTTGCCTCTCTGATTAATGCTCTACTTGCCTGGTTCGTGAGTTTTGGTGGGCGGCCCTCTCTTGGCAGGTTTGTTGTGGTGCCATATTCTTTCCATATTTTAATAATGGATTTAATGGTGCTCCGTGGGATGTTGAAAGTTTCAGATATTTTTTTATAACCCAACCCTGACCTGTACTTCTCCACAACTTTGTCCCTGACCTGTTTGGAGAGCTCCTTGGTCTTCATGGTGCCGCTTGCTTAGTGGTGTTGCAGACTCTGGGGCCTTTCAGAACAGGTGTATATATACTGAGATCATGTGACAGATCATGTGACACTTAGATTGCACACAGGTGGACTTTATTTAACTAATTATGTGACTTCTGAAGGTAATTGGTTGCACCAGATCTTATTTAGGGGCTTCATAGCAAAGAGGGTGAATACAGTGAGGGAAAAAAGTATTTGATCCCCTGCTTATTTTGTACGTTTACCCACTGACAAAGAAATGATCAGTCTATAAGTTTAATGGTAGGTTTATTTGAACAGTGAGAGACAGAATAACAACAAAAAAATCTAGAAAAACGCATGTCAAAAATGTTATAAATTGATTTGCATTTTAATGAGGGAAATAAGTATTTGACCCCCTCTCAATCAGAAAGATTTCTGGCTACCAGGTGTCTTTTATACAGGTAACGAGCTGAGATTAGGAGCACAATCTTAAAGGGAGTGCTCCTAATCTCAGTTTGTTACCTGTATAAAAGACACCTGTCCACAGAAGCAATCAATCAATCAGATTCCAAACTCTCCACCATGGCCAAGACCAAAGAGCTCTCCAACGTTGTCAGGGACAAGATTGTAGACCTACACAAGGCTGGAATGGGCTACAAGACCATCGCCAAGCAGCTTGGTGAGAAGGTGACAACAGTTGGTGCGATTATTCGCAAATGGAAGAAACACAAAATAACTGTCAATCTCCCTCGGCCTGGGGCTCCATGCAAGATCTCACCTCGTGGAGTTGCAATGATCATGAGAACGGTGAGGAATCAGCCCAGAACTACCCGGGAGGATCTTGTCAATGATCTCAAGGCAGCTGGGACCATATTCACCAAGAAACAATTGGTAACACACTACACCGTGAAGGACTGAAATCCTGCAGCGCCCGCAAGGTCCCCCTGCTCAAGAAAGCACATATACATGCCCATCTGAAGTTTGCCAATGAACATCTGAATGATTCAGAGGAGAACTGGGTGAAAGTGTTGTGGTCAGATGAGACCAAAATGGAGCTCTTTGGCATCAACTCAACTCGCCGTGTTTGGAGGAGGAGGAATGCTGCCTATGACCCCAAGAACACCATCCCCAACGTCAAACATGGAGGTGGAAACATTATGCTTTGGGGGTGTTTTTCTGCTAAGGGGACAGGACAACTTCACCGCATCAAAGGTCATGTACCGTCAAATCTTGTGTGAGAACCTCCTTCCCTCAGCCAGGGCATTGAAAATGGGTCGTGGATGGGTATTCCAGCATGACAATGACCCAAAACACATGACCAAAGCAACAAAGGATCCTCAAGAAGAAGCACATTAAGGTCCTGGTGTGGCCTAGCCAGTCTCCAGACCTTAATCCCATAGGAAATCTGTGGCGGGAGCTGAAGGTTCGAGTTGCCAAACGTCAGCCTCGAAACCTTAATGACTTGGAGAAGATCTGCAAAGAGGAGTGGGACAAAATCCCTCCTGAGATGTGTGAAAACCTGGTGGCCAACTACAAGAAACGTCTGACCTCTGTGATTGCCAAAAAGGGTTTTGCCACCAAGTACTAAGTCATGTTTTGCAGAGGGGTCAAATACTTATTTCCCTCATTAAAATGCAAATCAATGTATACAATTTTTGACATGCGTTTTTCTGGATTTTTTTGTTGTTATTCTGTCTCTCACTGTTCAAATAAACCTACCATTAAAATTATAGACTGATCATTTCTTTGTCAGTGGGCAAACGTACAAAATCAGCAGGGGATCAAATACTTTTTTCCCTCACTGTACATATGCACACAACACTTTTACGTTATGAATTTTTTTGAAATTTTTTAAACAAGTTATTTTTTTCATTTCACTTCACCAATTTGGACTATTTTGTGTATGTCCATTACATGAAATCCAAATAAAAATCCATTTAAATTACAGGTTGTAATGCAGCAAAATAGGAAAAACACCAAGGGGGATGAATGCTTTTGCAAGGCACTGTAAGCCCTAGCGGGCGACTATCTAATGCGTGGACAGGGAAGGGCACATCAACACGAACAGTAGGAATCCCTAACCTATGAGAATATTAACGATCAATAAAATTCCCAGCTGCGCCTGAATCTACTAGTGCCTTATGCTGGGAATGAGGAGAAAACTCCGGAAACACAACCTCTATACACAACTGACCAACAGGGAGCTCTGGGTGAGTCAGGTGCCTACTCACCTGAGATGGGCGACCAGTGCTCTGCTTACTGCCTCGACTCCCTGGGGACCCTCCCCAGCACTGGCCCGCAGTGTGTCCCCTCTCCTGGTCTCCCTAAGCGCAGTACCTCCGAGCTCCAGGGGGATGGAATGAATGGGCCCCGATCAGAACGTCCGCGGGTCTCCAACAGGTTATCCAGCCTGATGGACATCTCCACCAGTTGGTCCAGGTTGAGATTGGTATCCCTGCAGGCCAGTTCCCGCCGAACGTCCTCCCTTAGGCTGCACCGATAGTGGTCGATCAGGGCCCTCTCATTCCATCCGGCGCTGGCTGCCAACGTCCTGAACTCCAGCGCAAAATCCTGGGCGCTCCTCCTCTCTTTCGTAGGTGGAACAGACGCTCGCCCGCCACTCTCCCCTCCGGTGGATGATCGAATACCGCCCGGAAGCGGCGCGTGAAATCCTCGTAGCGGACCGATGCAGCGTCAATTCCTCCCCACTCGGCGTTGGCCCACTCAAGCGCCTTCCCTGACAGACAGGAGATGAGGGTGGACACGCTCTCGTATCCCGAGGGCGCCGGGTGAATGGTTGCCAGGTAAAGCTCTACCTGGAGAAGGAAATCCTAACACCCGGCTGGTGTACCGTCATATGCCCTCGGGAGCGAGAGCCGAATCCCACTGGGTCCAGGTGGCGAAGGGGTGGACTGTGGTATGGGTGCTAGAGTGGTTGGAGGAGGTGTGGGAAGGCCACCTCTCTCCCAACAGTCCATAGTATTCATCACCCTCTCCATTGCGGTGCTGAGAGCCTGGATAATACTATCCTGTCGTTGAAATCGTTCCTCCATCGATTCGGACTGACTGGCTGTACCTGCTGACTCCATAAATGGTGCGTGGTTCTGTCACGAGTGTCAGTGTAATGCGGTGGATCGAAGTCGGGCGCAGGACACAGAACTCGAAGAAACTTACTTTACTGAAAATGAGTAAAGAATACAATACAGAAAATACCTCCACACAGGGAGGAACTAACCCGCTCACCAACGACACACGAAACGAAAAAACAACCACGCACAAAACACATTGGGAGCCACTGGGTTAAATAGGGAAGGTGTGATTACAATAATGGGTAACAGGTGTGTGACAATAGACAACAGGTGCAACATAGAAACATAGAACATAGATCGGCAGCAGCTAGTATTCCGGTGACGACGAACGCCGAAGCCTGCCCGAGCAAGGAGGAGGGGCAGCCTCGGCAGAATCCGTGACATACACTCAATTAGTATTTGGTAGCATTGCCTTTAAGTTGTTTAACTTGGGTCAAAGGTTTCGGGTAGCCTTCCACAAGCTTCCCACAATAAGTTGGGTGAATTTTGGCCCATTCCTCCTGACAGAGCTGGTGTAACTGAGTCAGGTTTGTAGGCCTCCTTGCTCGCAAACGCTTTTTCAGTTCTGCCCACAAATGTTCTATAGGATTGAGGTCAGGGCTTTGTGATGGCCACTCCAATACCTTGACGTTGTTGTCCTTAAGCCATTTTGCCACAACTTTGGAAGTATGCTTGGGGTCATTGTCCATTTGGAAGACCCATTTGCGACCAAGCTTTAACTCAATATATCCACATAATTTTCCTTCCTCATGATGCCATCTATTTTGTGAAGTGCACCAGTCCCTCCTGCAGCAAAGCACCCCCACAGCATGATGCTGCCACCCCCATGCTTCATGGTTGGGATGGTGTTCTTTGGCTTGCAAGCCACCCCCTTTTTCCTCCAAACATAACAATGGTCATTATGGCCAAACAATTATATTTTTGTTTCATCAGACCAGAGGACATTTCTCCAAAAAGTACGATCTTTGTCCCCATGTGCACTTGCAAACCGTAGTCTGGCTTTTTTATGGCGGTTTTGGAGCAGTGGCTTCTTCCTTGCTGAGCGGCCTTTCAGGTTATGTCAATATAGGACTTGTTTTACTGTGGATATAGATACTTTTGTACCTGTTTCCTCCAGCATCTTCACAAGGTCCTTTGCTGTTGTTCTGGGATTGATTTTCACTTTTCGCACCAAAGTACGTTCATCTCTAGGAGACAGAACGCGTCTCCTTCCTGAGCGGTATGACGGCTGCGTGGACCCATGGTGTTTATACTTGCGTACTATTGTTTGTACAGTTGAACGTGGTACCTTCAGGAGTTTGGAAATTGCTCCCAAGGATGAACCAGACATGTGGAGGTCTACAATTTTTTTTCTGAGGTCTTGGCTAATTTCTTTAGATTTTCCTATTATGTCAAGCAAAGAGGCACAGAGTTTGAAGGTAGGCCTTGAAATACATCCAGAGGTACACCTCCAATTGACTCAAATGATGTCAATTAGCCTATCAGAAGCTTCTAAAGCCATGACATCATTTTCTGGAATTTTCCAAGCTGTTTAAAGGCACAGTCAACTTAGTGTATGTAAACTTCTGACCCACTGGAATTGTGATATAGTGAATTATAAGTGAAATAATCTGTCTGTAAACAATTGTTGGAAAGATTACTTGTGTCATGCACAAAGTAGATGTCCTAACCGACTTGCCAAAACTATAGTTTGTTAACAAGAAATTTGTGGAGTGGTTGAAAAACTAGTTTTAATGACTCCAACCTAAGTGTATGTAAACTTCCGACTTCAACTGTATGTAATGTATACTGTCCTACAAAGGCAAAACGCAGTAACTACACTTTTAGTAAAAATTGAGTTAAGACTTAAATCAGGCTTTGTAGTATCTGTTTCATCTTGTGACAAAGTGTACTGGTTCAATTATGTTCAGTTTCAGAGAAAATGGAGTGTGAAATTTGCAGTATCTACAAAATCCAAGTAAAAACCAAGGCAAACAGCAATAACAGCACTTTGGCTTTGTTACATCTTATTTTGACTGCAGTTAACCGCTATGCCATACAAAGGCAAACAGCAGTAACTATGCAAACAGTGAATCTGAGAAAAATGGCTTTAAAGTTTATTTGCTGTCCATCCAAATATGTTGTAGGTAGACACGTGATAATGAAGTAATTTTCTATGCATATCAACCATTACCACTGATTTGACCCTAAGTAAAAATAATGACCATACAAAGTCAAACAGAAAAAACACAAGAAAGTTGGATAAAGACATTTACATTGTAGATACTGCACATATTCAAATATTTGTTTTAAGTATAAACATTCTGCTTGATGAAATAGTCCTTACCTTACGGTCGAAAAAAATGCTTGAGGGTTACTACAATGCAACATTAAAAACATGAAAACATAACTACATAAAACCATTAAATACAGTTGGAAGATAGTTAGAACTCTCACATCAAACAGAAAACCAACAAGAAAGCTGGATAAACACGTTTAGATTGAAGATACTGCACTTTGCCTTTGCAATACCCATATTGTTGTTTAAGGTCATACAAAGGCAGAGTGCCATATCAGTGGCCATGGTTGATATGCACAAAAATTACTTCATAATAAGATGATACATCAATGCATTATCACTTATCTACCTACAACATATTTGGCTGGTTAGCATTTTGCCTTTGTAGGGCAGTATAGTAATAAACAGTTTAATTTTAAAGGATAATAATGCTGGTGGAACTGTTCATAGAGAGTTTTAGGAAGAATTCTTCAAAGATAAAAGGGTTCTTAGTAGAACCTTTCATGAATATGTACTGTATATGCTGTATGAATAGTGTGTAAATTGTATTTTTGTTGACTCTTGGTGTCTTACGAAAGTATTCACCCCCCTTGGTATTTTTCCTATTTTGTTGCCTTACAACCTGGAATTAAAATGGATTTTTGGGGGGTTTGTATCATTTGATTTACACAACACGCCTACCACTTTGAAGATGCAAAATATTTGTATATTGTGAAACAAACAAGAAATAAGACAAAAAAACAGAAAACTTGAGCGTGCATAACTATTCACCCCCCCCCCCCCCCAAAAGTCAATACTTTGTAGAGCCACCTTTTGCAGCAATTACAGCTGCAAGTCTCTTTGGGTATGTATGTATAAGCTTGGCACATCTAGCCACTGGGATTTTTGCCCATTCATCAAGGCAAAACTGCTTCAGCTCCTTCAAGTTGGATGGGTTCCGCTGGTGTACAGCAATCTTTAAGTCATACCACAGATTCTCAATTGGATTGAGGTCTGGGCTTTGACTAGGCCATTCCAAGACATTTAAATGTTTCCCCTTAAACCACTCGAGTGTTGCTTTAGCAGTATGCTTAGGGTCATTGTCCTGCTGGAAGGTGAACCTCCGTCCCAGTCTCAAATCTTTGGAAGACTGAAACAGGTTTCCCTCAAGAATTTCCCTGTATTTAGCGCCATCCATCATTCCTTCAATTCTGACCAGTTTCCCAGTCCCTGCCGTTGAAAAACATCCCCACAGCATGATGCTGCCACCACCATGCTTCACTGTGGGGATGGTGTTCTCGGGGTGATGAGAGGTGTTGGGTTTGCGCTAGACATAACGTTTTCCTTGATGGCCAAAAAGCTAAATTTTAGTCTCATCTGACCTGAGAACCTTCTTCCATATGTTTGGGGAGTCTCCCACATGCCTTTTGGAGAACCCCAAACGTGTTTGCTTATTACGTTTTAGTAATTTAGCAGACACTCTTATCCAGAGCGACTTACAGTTAGTGCATACCTTATTTTTTTATTTTTCATACTGGCCCCCCGTGGGAATTGAACCCACAACCCTGGCATTGCAAATGCCATGCTCTACCAACTGAGCTACATCCCTGCCGGCCATTCCCTCCCCTACCCTGGACGACGCAGGGCCAATTATGCGCTGCCCCATGGGTCTCCCGGTCGCGGCCGGCTACGACAGAGCCTGGATTCGAACCAGGATCTCTAGTGGCACAGCTAGCACTGCGATGCAGTGCCTTAGACCACTGCGCCACTCGGGAGTTATTCTTTTCTTTAAGCAATGCTTTTTTCTGGCCACTCTTCCGTAAAGCCCAGCTCTGTGAAGTGTACGGCTTAAAGTGGTCCTATGGACAGATACTCCAATCTCTGCTGTGGAGCTTTGCAGCTCCTTCAGGGTTATCTTTGGTCTCTTAGTTGCCTCTCTGATTAATGCCCTCCTTGCCTGGTCCGTGAGTTTTGGTGGGCGGCCCTCTCTTGGCAGGTTTGTTGTGGTGCCATATTCTTTCAATTTTTTTATAATGGATTTAATGGTGCTCTGTGGGATTTTCAAAGTGTCTCATATTTTTTTATAACCTAGCCATGATCTGTACTTCTCCACAACTTTGTCCCTGACCTGTTTGGAGAGCTCCTTGGTCTTCATGGTGCCGCTTGCTTGGTGGTGCCCTTGCTTAGTGGTGTTGCAGACTCTGGGGCCTTTCAGAACAGGTGTATATATACTGAGATCATGTGACACTTAGATTGCACACGTGGACTTTTTTAAACTAATTATGTGACTTCTGAAGGTAATTGGTTGCACCAGATCTTATTTAGGGGCTTCATAGCAAAGGGGGTGAATACATATGCACGCACCACTTTTCCATTATTTATTTTGTTGAATTTATTTGAAACAAGTTATTTTTTTCATTTCACTTCACCAATTTGGACTATTTTGTGTATGTCCATTACATGAAATCCAAATAAAAATCAATTTAAATTACAGGTTGTAATGCAACAAAATAGGAAAAACGCCAAGGGGGATGAATACTTTTGCAAGGCACTGTTTGGGCTGCCCCCCCCCCCCCCCCCCGACCAACCGCTCAAGAAAAAATTGTCCCGCTGCTGAATCTAGTTGATGATCCCTGCTTTAGACCCTGAAGTCCCTGAACATTTTCTGTAAAATCCTTTGTATAAACAGTACTGCAGCTACAATATTGTAGATAATCCTAACCCACACCCATTTTATCTTATGTTCCACAACACATTGACTCCAGAGCTCTCTGCCTACACTAACACCAATACAAAAGGCAAGCTGGAGTTGGTTGGCAGAAGGCCTTTAGAAACATCTACTGAGTCTTGACCCAGAATTTCTATTGAGCGTGATGCAATTACATAGCCACTTAACTTTTACACCAACATTCCAGGGAAAAGGTTCAGGAGAAGTGAAATCAAGCTGCTTTCTATAAACATCTGTTCCTCAGTCAACAGCCCAGTCAAACCAAGCCTGAGTCCAAATTGCTAAGCAGTGTACGTCAAAGCAGTGTGCCGATGCCTGTATCACTTTATCAGAAGCATGTGATCAATGACGTCCGAAGCTTCATTTTGTCAAACAACCACCTTTTTGGTTTGGTATTGGTTTCGGTAGAAGACAAAAAGGCTACGCTGTGCACGCGCTACGGCGTGTGGGACATCATCTACAATAATTTTCACCAGCAGGTGCCACTAGTGTACACTGTGTTGATCAAATCCTCGAGTAATGAACCTATTTTTGACACAATTGGCTAGAAAGCCCCAATGCTTCAGAAAGCTCTGTTTCTCCATCACTAGTAAATAATGGACAGAACACACAGGTTATTTTTGACCCAGCCTGTTGGGTCACTTAGGTAAAATCAACACTAGGTAACGCTGGCCAATTTTCTGACATATGAATCATAGTGTCACATTCTGCTCCTCTCTCTCTCTCTCTCTCTCTCTCTCTCTCTCTCTCTCTCTCTCTCTCTCTCTCTCTCTCTCTCTCTCTCTCTCTCTCTCTCTCTCTCTCTCTCTCTCTCTCTCTCTCTCTCTCTCTCTCTCTCTCTCTCTCTCTCTCTCTCTCTCTCTCTCTCTCTCTCTCTCTCTCTCTCTCTCTCTCTCTCTCTCTCTCTCTCTCGGAACCCTGGAGATCCTCAAGGAACCCCTGGAGTTCCTCAGGGAACCATTGCTAGTCAATGGTTCATATTTGCACATTCGATTAGTCATTCCTGTTCATCTGTTCTGTTGTATTGTCATCGCACATTGAGGTTGAACACTGACAGTTTTGTAGCTACAATGAGGCTAACAGATGTGTCTGAGCTCTTCAAGAGCCTATGCATATCCCAAAGTTGGAGTAGTTACTACTTTATTACTATTATATACTCAGTAATGTTATTAATGAATGATCAATTATTCCTCTTGCTGCTCTGTAATTATTAGAATAATAAAACAATTTGCAGTGTACGAACTTAACATGATAAACAGGAATTACATTTACGCTAACGTGTGGCCAAAAAGAACTATCTGAAAGCCATGCCTCCAGTCTGATAGGCTGCCCCCTCTACAATATATGATCAAAAAGGTTAAAAAAATGGAATCCCTCCCATCACAAGGCGTTCCTCAAAGGCCATTTTCAGAGGGGTTCCTTGATGAACCCTTTTGAACTGGAAAGATTCTGCCTGTGTGGCAACCCAAAAGGTTTTTCCAGGCGGCAGGTAGCCTAGCGGTTAGAGTATTGGGCCAGAAAACGAAATGTTGCTTGTTCAAATACCTGAGATGACAAGGTGCAAATATGTTGATGTGCCCTTGAGCAAGGCACTAATTTGTTCCAGGTGCGCCGTACTACTATGGCTGACCCTGTAAAACAACACATTTCATTGCACATGTGACAATAAAACAGTTGGGAAAGTGCTGCTGCTAGAGCCCCTGGGGGCCAAGGGGCTGCATGGTGAATGGCAGAGGACAATTTTCAGCCAGAAGAGAACACAGCTCTCCACCTCTCCACTGCTCGGTACATAAGGAGAGAGAGAGAGAGAGAGAGAGAGAGCGCATTTCCCCCTTGCCCTCTCTCACACCCTCCCTCCATCTCTCTTTCTTCCCTTCCTTCCTTCATCCCTCTCTCCTTTGATTAGAGACAGTGATCGTAATAAGTGGGCCTCATTGTCACCTTCTAAAGGGCAACAGCACAGACAAATAGAGATATTTAAACCTTGTCCTAGTGTGACTGTAGAAGAGAAAGAGAGAGAGAGAGAGAGAGAGAGAGAGAGAGAGAGAGAGAGAGAGAGAGAGAGAGAGAGAGAGAGAGAGAGAGAGAGAGGGAGAGAGGGAGGGAGGGAGGGAGCAAGAGAGAGAGCGAGAGAGAGAGAGAGAGAGAAAGAAAGAGAGAGAGAGAGAAAGAGAGAGAGGAGCAGAATGTGACACTATGATTCATATGTAAATCTGCAGTGACATGCTTTTATAAATACAAAGGAGTAATTAAGACATATGTATTTCTCTATTGCAGAAGAATTTTCTCTATTATTCTGTCTATTGTTGAATTTATATTGCAGAAGTGGTGGATATGCTGAAGACGATGCTGAGTGCACCTATAGGGTTCGGCTTTGCATGCAATATCTTAATGCTATGTATGTTTCAACATAAAGTGATGAAAACTCTATTCTACTTCAATTCAACCCTGAGATAACCCTCTCTATGGAACTCTCTATGGATTTCTCATTCATTAATCATAGTCATTCACAGACAGGCCAAAATACATCTCTGAAACAACATTTAACAGCTGTAACTCTACTCCTGAGTGGCGCAGTGGTCTAAGGCACTGCATCGCAGTGCTAACTGTGCCACTAGAGATCCTGGTTCGAATCCAGGCTCTGTCGCAGCCGGCCGCGACCGGGAGACTCATGGGCAGCGCACAATTGGCCCAGGGTAGGGGAGGGAATGGCCGGCAGGGATGTAGCTCAGTTGATAGAGCATGGTGTTTGCAACGCCAGGGTTGTGGGTTCGTTTCCCACAGGGGGCCAGTATAAAAAAAATATTCACTAACTGTAAGTCGCTCTGGATAAGAGCATCTGCTAAATGACTAAAATGTAACTGATCAATTAGGCTGTAGTATGGCAATATGATTATACTGGATTTGAAACGACAGTATGTTTTGGTTTTTGCCCTAGCTGATTCAAATAATCAAAGCTTGATGATGAGTTGGTTATTGAATCAGCTGTGTAGTGCTAGGGCAAAAACCAAAACGTTCACCCAAGGGGGGTGTACCCCAGGACCGAGTTTGGGAAACCCTGGCCTAAATGACAAGCATTCAGACAGACATGCAGTTAGACAGGCAGGATTTGGGTGCAGAGTTCAACACAGGTTCCGCTTGTCGAAAGCTGTAATAGCCCTGTGTGACACTTCCTCAACCAAAACATTTGACACCTCTCTTCAGGAAAGGAAAGAGTTTACTTACTATTTATTACTCACCACTCAGCTTCTAAAACTGTAGAAATAGAATGGGTTCAACCTAGCCAAGTCTGGAGTTCAGACTTAGAAGGCACCAGTGGCGGTCAGTGCCATTTAAGATGAGAGAGGACGCAATTTTATTTTCATGAGCATGGCCTTATTTCTATTACAGCATATTGGATGACTGTCATTCATATTCCATTCACCCAGTTCAGTGATTGGTTTAGGCTACTATATGATACTCTAATTTTCCCTGTACCCATCATGAGGTTGCTACAACCTAGCCTATGAATGAAAGTTTACAACGTAGGTGCACACAGGTCGAGAGAAAGATTTGTGACAGACAGTGACACATGGACAGACAGTGACACATTCAATACCTGATATAGGGTGTAATCATTAGTCCAACAGTTGCAAACGAGAGTTTATATTGACAAATTCAGGTATGTTTATCCCCGTTTTGTTCTGTTTGCTTTTTTTCCCCAACAGAATCGGCTGAATGAATACACAACTGATCACGCGTAAACACAATTCCCTTTCATAGCAGCCACATTGTATTCCTTCTCGCATCTATGCACTCTCCTCTCACCTTTTCCCTTCGCTTGTGGACTTCAATGCACAACACATCAGCTGTATGTGACCAGGCGAAAAAACCTTTCCAAGCCAAACTATATCATAACAGCTACACACAGCCTACATCGTTGTCACCATATTAGCTAAAGAAACGTCATAGTCAACATAGTTAATAGAACTAACGTGTTAGTAAACCCGCTACAATCATGCAGTAACGTTACAGTGTACGATCAGTAAGCAGTTTAGCACTTACAACGGCGGGCCCTGGTGGCAATACATTTGTAAAACTAAAAGCTTACCTTGACTTGGAAGAGTTCCAGTGTTGTGTTGGATAGTAATAGCCAGCTAGCTAACATAGCATCCCTCTGTTTGAGCAGGGTGTTTGAGTAGGCTAAACTAGCTAGCTGCATTTGCTGGCCAAGTAATTATATCTCTCTCTTGCTTCTCCTTTATTTTGGAAGAAATTAATTTGTTCAAAACTGTTCAACTATTGTCTTTCTCTCTATTTGAGTCACCTACTCACCACATTTTATACACTGCAGTGCTAGCTAGCTGTAGCTTATGCTTTCAGTACTAGATTCATTCTCTGATCCTTTGATTGGGTGAACAATATTTAAGTTCATGCTGCAAGAGCTCTGATAGGTTGGAGGACGTCCTCCGGAAGTTGTAATAATGACTGTGTAAGTCTATGGAAGGGGTTGAGAACCTCCTAGGTTTTGTATTGAACTCAATGTACCGAGAGGAGGACGGAAGCTAGTTGTCCTCTGGCTACACCATGGTGCTACCCTACAGAGTAGGGTACTGTAGACCTTAATTGCAAAATAGTGTGTTTTAATCAATTATTTGGTGACGTGATTATATTTAGTATAGTTTTATCTAAAAATGATAACTTTTTTAATGTTTTACAATATAAATGTTTATGAAATTCACTGAGGAGGATGGTCATCCCCTTCCTCCTATGAGGAGCCTCCACTGGAAGGCACATGATTACAGACATTGATTCAGCCATAGCATACAGTAAGCATTATTTTCCACAATGTTTTCATTGGCAACAATATTTGAATGCTCCAATCCAACATATTCCATGTGGGAGGAGATACACTCTCTCCAGCTGCATAGAGAATGGGAAAAATCGGTTGATGTGCCCTTGAGCAAGGCGCTTAACCATAATTTGCTCCAGGCGTGCCATACTACTATGGATGACCCTGTAAAACGAAACATTTCATTGCACCTAGGTGACAATAAAATAAATATATATTTTCATATGTCACGGGCAGGACCTGAACACTTGTTTCCCACAGGAGAAAACAACTTCTTAACCATTTAACCAAGAGACAAATCCCTGTTGTGCTGAAGGTGACAGTGATATTAAAGTCGCAGGCAGGGCTACTGCATCATGAAACCGTGAGCCTGACTCACGTCCGCTATATACAGTGGGGAAAAAAAGTATTTAGTAAGCCACCAATTGTGCAAGTTCTCCCACTTAAAAAGATGAGAGAGGCCTGTAATTTTCATCATAGGTACACGTCAACTATGACAGACAAAATGAGAAAAAAAAATCCAGAAAATCACATTGTAGGATTTTTAATGAATTTATTTGCAAATTATGGTGGAAAATAAGTATTTGGTAAATCACAAAAGTTTCTCAATACTTTGTTATATACCCTTTGTTGGCAATGACACAGGTCAAACGTTTTCTGTAAGTCTTCACAAGGTTTTCACACACTGTTGCTGGTATTTTGGCCCATTCCTCCATGCAGATCTCCTCTAGAGCAGTGATGTTTTGGGGCTGTCGCTGGGCAACACGGACTTTCAACTCCAAAGATTTTCTATGGGGTTGAGATCTGGAGACTGGCTAGGCCACTCCAGGACCTTGAAATGCTTCTTACGAAGCCACTCCTTCGTTGCCCGGGCGGTGTGTTTGGGATCATTGTCATGCTGAAAGACCCAGCCATGTTTCATCTTCAATGCCCTTGCTGATGGAAGGAGGTTTTCACTCAAAATCTCACGATACATGGCCCCATTCATTCTTTCCTTTACACGGATCAGTCGTCCTGGTCCCTTTGCAGAAAAACAGCCCCAAAGCATGATGTTTCCACCCCCATGCTTCACAGTAGGTATGGTGTTCTTTGGATGCAACTCAGCATTCTTTGTCCTCCAAACACGACAAGTTGAGTTTTTACCAAAAAGTTATATTTTGGTTTCATCTGACCATATGACATTCTCCCAATCCTCTTCTGGATCATCCAAATGCACTCTAGCAAACTTCAGATGGGCCTGGACATGTACTGACTTAAGCAGGGGGACACGTCTTGCACTGCAGGATTTGAGTCCCTGGCGGCGTAGTGTGTTACTGATGGTAGGCTTTGTTACTTTGGTCCCAGCTCTCTGCAGGTCATTCACTAGGTCCCCCCGCGTGGTTCTGGGATTTTTGCTCACCGTTCTTGTGATCATTTTGACCCCACGGGTTGAGATCTTGCGTGGAGCCCCAGATCGAGGGAGATTATCAGTGGTCTTGTATGTCTTCCATTTCCTAATAATTGCTCCCACAGTTGATTTCTTCAAACCAAGCTGCTTACCTATTGCAGATTCAGTCTTCCCAGCCTGGTGCAGGTCTACAATTTTGTTTCTGGTGTCCTTTGACAGCTCTTTGGTCTTGGCCATAGTGGAATTTGGAGTGTGACTGTTTGAGGTTGTGGACAGGTGTCTTTTATACTGATAACAAGTTCAAACAGGTGCCATTAATACAGGTAACGAGTGGAGGACAGAGGAGCCTCTTAAAGAAGAAGTTACAGGTCTGTGAGAGCCAGAAATCTTGCTTGTTTGAAGGTGACCAAATACTTATTTTCCACCATAATTTTCAAATAAATTCATAAAAAATCCTACAATGTGATTTTTTGGAGAAAAAAAAATTTCTCAATTTGTCTGTCATAGTTGACGTGTACCTATGATGAAAATTACAGGCCTCTCTCATCTTTTTAAGTGGGAGAACTTGCACAATTGGTGGCTGACTAAATACTTTTTTTTCCCCACTGTATACTATAGCTAATATTGATGTTACAGTATTCTACATGCTATCACTATTTAACTAGATGCTTACTCATAGCCTTGATGCTTATAAGGGAGCCTTGATTTTTATTGGGACTGTACAGCCCTCTATGAGGCTACACCCATACAGCTATTTACACACTGACAGCAAATGCCACACCACCATCTAGCTGTATGCAGCATGTGGGGTTAGAGGCATCACACAGTCAGACTTTCAAATCAGGACACAGCTTTATGTGTGAGATGAGATTAAATCATGATCAGCAACTCAAATGACATCTCAGGCTTAATTTGACCAGTTTCTCACAGCAGGAAATGTGAAATATTGTATGGATTATAAATTATGGCATTTTTTATAGGGGTTGATGCATTTTTTGTTAGGGGAAATCAAGTCTGACATTTTAAACCTTGCATAAACTAAACATTTGGATTTCCTACTGTACAACACATTTCCTGTAACAACAGGGTGATGAAATTAAGATCCTACACCTGTGACAAAGCTATTCTCCTCCTGCCTCAAGTACAAGATAGACAATTGCTTGGGGTGAGATAGGTAGAATAAGCAAAGATGGGGAGTAACTGCTTACATGTCATCTGATTACAAAAAAACAAAACCAGTTACATTACCAGCAAAAATATTGTAATGAGATTACAGATACTTAAGTAAAAAAAACTAGATGACACTTCTTGGATTACTTTTAAATTCAGAAAGGATGTTTGCGAGAAGAAAAATATATATATATATTCCACCTTTCAGTTTTCTCAATGTCATTCAATTCAGCATTGAAAAAAGGGGCACGTTTAAATTTGCTCCACCTGAGCCAGTCTGACCACCAATCAGAGACCACTATGACACACCAAATGCGTTTGATGGATCCTTTTCGTGTTCTTCTATGTCTATTAAGGGGAAAGTAATCCAAAATGTATTGAAAGTAATCAGATTATGTTACTGAGTTTGGGGGTAATCCAAAAGTGATGTTACTTATTACAATTTTGGACAAGTAATACGTAACTGTAACGGATTACATTTAGAAAGTAAACTACCCAACCCTGTATAAGGTAAGGTAAGATAAGGCCTTTAAAGTTTGTGACTGATGTGGAGAATTAGGCTACAGCAACCCTAGTCGGCAAGACGAATGTCATATAGCCTAGACTGCATGTTCATCATAACAAGTACATGACAGCAAAGAATACCACGAACAAATATTTCCAGCTGTTATATTGTAACCACTGTAGTTACAATATTAAAGCAATATGGTACAATATGTTGCATTTGGACACTCCTACTATAAAGCGACATGTTATCAGGCGATGCAGCTTCACGGAAGAGACTGTCTACATGCAAAGCAAACGCAGATGAACTGAAACTGCACAGTAAATCCATAATAATTATGCATAACGCGTATTCAATCATTGATCAAAAACAGATCATGGCCATTGTAGGATATATTACCTCTACAATAACAACCCACATTTATTGTCTGACGTGTAGGCTACAATGTTGCACATTTGTGCTGCAACAGTTGGTTACTTACATAAAGCGAGGTGGCTGCTATTCGTACAATATCATATCACCCCGAGTTCCTATCAATTCCCTACATCACATTATATTATAATATTCTCACTAGTCTATTTACTAACTGCAGTAAGTTCTTTGGAAGCTTCCCTTTAAATTGCAAGTACCTGATATTCCTCCTCCGATCACTATAACGTCGTACGTGTTCGGTGCTGTCATGGTGTTGTTTTGCAGCTCTCTCTACCACTCTCTCTCTCGTTCTCTTTACGTCTGCTGACTGCTGTTCGCTCGCCTCGCTCGGTGCTGAACGCCAGGCGGACAGAGGATCGCATCTGTATTAAAAGCGGGGGAGACAGGCCCACTTGAGCCGACTCCGCCTACGGGTTGTAGCCTAGCCTACTCTACATGATATTCTTCTGATATGAGGGGTGAGAGAGAGACCATACATGCTCCTTGTCCTAGAACGACACCTGCTCCTTGCCTACTATAAAACAATAGGCCTACTGTATTATATGATTTGGCCATTATAATAATAATAATATAAATAATAATAATAATATAATAAATAATAATAATAATAATAATATTATTATACAGTATGGCGGTAGGGCAAGGTCCCCAGACACCTTGTGTTTATTATTATTATACACTGAGATAGGCTAGTGTGATTGCATGCTTAGTAGCAATGTGTTGTTTAGCAATCCTGCACATGTAGACACTAATCCTGTAAAACAAGATTACAGTTACAGTATGCATGATACAGTATGAGGTGTTGATGTATTGCAGTATCAAGTATGCTAGGTTATGGAGGGTCGGTTTAAAGTCTTTCACCAGTGACCAGACATTGGTCAATGGTCACTATAGAAAGGCTAACATTATAGATTAGTTCTTATGCATGGAGAAGTAATGGCTGAACATTAGTCTTCATGACTGAACATGAGATAGCAATTAGATAGCAAAACATGAGCTAAGTGACACCATTATGTTATTTGTGATACATGTATAAGTTGTTATTCATACTGTAAATCATAGGCTATATAGGCCTACAGCTGTCCATAGAAATCTATTTACAATTGGGATATAGTCATTTCTGTTGCCCCCTTGTGGAAATATTTGGTCATTAGAACACTGTGAATATATGGCCTTTTTACTCTCTGATTATAATAATATAAGAATAATATGCCATTTAGCAGACGCTTTTATCCAAAGCGACTTACAGTCATGCGTGCATACATTTTTGTGTATGGGTGGTCCCGGGGATCGAACCCACTACCTTGGCGTTACAAGCGCCGTGCTCTACCAGCTGAGCTACAGAGGACCACATTATGAACATTTTACACTGCCATGGGGTCCAAAACAACCTCCAGCTAACTGAGCCCCTTCCTCTAGCCCTGGCCCCTCAGCGACTGTAGATCTCTGGGGTAACTAGTGGAGGTGTCTGGGGACCTTGCCCTACCGCCATACTAGCCTTTCATGGGGGATAACAATGAGCATTTTGCGCAGTATAGAGCAGTGTAGTGTAGAAATAGAGAGTGCGTAGGCAGAGATCTGTGTCCCTAGCGAGTGTCCAGTACAGTGTATTATATGATCCATAATGGGTATATTGTGGTTAATCATATAATCTGTGTTAGATCCCATATGGTTTAAGCTAGTAAAGCTCCTCGCTACACAGCAAATCCTCCAGTGTTAGAATCAACATTGAAAGAGTGGGACCATATACACACTGGAACCAGTGTTAACACTTTGTATTCAGGATAAAAAGTTAATTGCTTTACCACATTTTTTGCAATATTACTTTAGTGCCTCGTTGAAAACAGGATGCATGTTTTGGAATGTTTTCACTGTCAATTAGGTTAGTATTGTGGAGTAACTACAATGTTGTTGATCCATCCTCAGTTTTCTCTTATCACAGCCATTAACCTCTGTAACTGTTTTAATGTCACCATTGGCCTCATTGTTAAATCCCTGAGCAGTTTCCTTCCTCTCCGGCATCTGAGTTAGGAAGGACGCCTGTATCTTTGTAGTGACTTGGTATATTGATACACCATCCAAAGTGTAATTAATAACTTCATGCTCAAAGGGATGCTTTTTTAAATTTTATTTTTTACCCATCTACCAGTTGGTGCCTTTCTTTGCGAGGCATTGGAAAACCTCCCTGGTACCCCCCCTTTGAAATTCACTGCTCGACTGGGGGATCTTACCTTACAGTATGTGTGGGGTACAGAGATGAGGTAGTCATTCAAAAATCATGTTAAACACTATTATTGCACACAGAGTGAGTCCATGACACTTATTATGTGACCTGGTAAGCACATATTTAATCCTGAACTTATTTAGGGTTGCCATAAAAAAGGGGTTATACTTATTGACTCAATACATTTTATTTTAAATTTTTTAATATATATATTTTTTTTAATTAAAGTTGTATTTATGTTCTACTTGTTTTTCCACAAACAAACAAACAAAAAAACTTTGTACAGCATAAAAACAGTGAGCATGAATGACATCAAGACATATCCAACATAGCACACATACACAGTCAAATAGTATCTCACTGTCACGGTGTAGTAATGGTGTGGTGTGGAATCAAGCGCAGAAGCAGATGTACAGTCCAACAAGACTTTACTAGTGCGAGCAAAATAATCCAAAAAACGGCCTGAGGCCAAACAGACGCACACAGGCGTCAAATACGGGCGCACAAACACAGGGCGCAAAAACTCTCCTCAACCGAGGAGGAAGCTAATCGTAACGGGCGTCCCGAAACACGGGTAACGCACAAACACCTGACACGAAACAATTACACACAACACTACACTAACAACAAGGAAACTAAATAGGGTGCTTAATGAGACATAACACAAGACAGGTGTGGCTAACAGACAAAACTAATCAAACAGGAAACATAGAACATACAACGGTGGCAGCTAGAATTCCGGAGACGACGAACGCCGAAACCTGCCCGAACAAGGGAGAGAGGCAGCCTCGGCCGAAACCGTGACAGTACCCCCCCCTTGACGCGCGGCTCCAGACGTGCGCCGACTCCGGCCTTGGGGACGACCCGGAGGACGTGGAGCAGGGCGCGTCGGATACCCCCGATGGAATTCCGTCAGGAGCGACGGGTCCAAAATGTCTCTCCTCGGCACCCAGCACCGCTCCTCCGGACCGTACCCCTCCCACTCCACTAGATACTGGAGACCCCCCATCCGACGTCTCGAATCCAAAATGGACCTCACGGAGTACGCCGGTGCCCCCTCGATGTCCAATGGGGGCGGGGGAGTCTGCCCTATCTCATTTTCTTGGAGCGGGCCCGCTACCACCGGCCTGAGAAGGGACACATGGAACGAGGGGTTAATACACTTATACTCCACAGGTAGCTGTAATCTATAACATACCTCGTTCAACCTTCTCAGGACTTTAAATGGCCCTACAAACCGCCGACCCAGTTTCCGACAGGGCAGGCGGAGGGGCAGGTTTCTGGTAGAGAGCCAGACTCGATCACCAGGTGCGTACACCGGTGCCTCACTGCGGTGGAGATCAGCGCTCGCCTTCTGACGTCGGAGGGCCCGCTGCAGGTGGACGTGTGCAGCGTTCCAAGTCTCCTCCGAGCGCCGCGCCCACTCATCCACCGCAGGAGCCTCGATCTGGCTCTGCTGCCAGGGTGCCAGAACCGGCTGGTAACCTAACACACATTGAAATGGAGTTAGGTTAGTGGAGGAATGGCGTAGGGAATTCTGGGCCATCTCGGCCCAGGGAACGTACCTTGACCACTCCTCCGGCCGGTCCTGGCAGTATGTTCTGAGAAACCTACCCACATCCTGGTTACGCGTTCCACCTGCCCATTACTCTCCGGGTGGTACCCCGAGGTGAGGCTCACCGAGACCCCCAACCGCTCCATAAACGCTCTCCAGACTCTGGAGGTGAATTGGGGACCCCGATCAGCCACAATGTCCTCGGGTACCCCGTAGTGCCGGAACACATGGGTGAACAGTGCCTCGGCAGTTTGTAGGGCAGTAGGAAGACCCGGCATGGGGAGCAAACGACAGGCCTTAGAGAACCGGTCCACAACGACCAGGATGGTAGTATTCCCTTGGGAGAGGGGAAGGTCTGTTATAAAGTCCACAGAGAGGTGGGACCATGGTCGTTGTGGAACGGGCAGGGGTAGCAACTTACCCCTAGGCAGATGTCTAGGCGCCTTACACTGGGCGCACACCGAGCAGGAGGAAACATAAACCCTCACATCCCTTGCCAACGTGGGCCACCAGTACTTGGCACTAAGACAGTGCACTGTCCGGCCGATACCCGGATGTCCAGAGGAGGGTGACGTGTGAGCCCAATAGATCAATCGATCCCGAACCTTGAGCGGAACGTACTTCCGACCCTCCGGGCACTGTGGTGGACTAGGGTCGGTGCGTAACGCCTGCTCGAGTTCAGTATCGACCTCCCACACTACCGGTGCCACCAGACACGACTCAGGCAGTATGGGAGTGGGCTCCACGGACCTCTCCTCCGTGTCATACCACCGAGACAGCGCATCTGCCTTGCCATTCTGTGACCCAGGGATGTACGTGATCTTAAAAGTAAACCTGGTCAAGAACATACTCCATCTTGCCTGGCGAGGGTTCAGCCTCCTCGCCGCCCGGATGTACTCCAGGTTACGGTGGTCCGTCAAAATGAGGAAAGGGTGTTGAGCCCCCTCAAGCCAGTGCCTCCACACCTTTAGAGCCTGTACCACGGCTAACAGCTCCCTGTCCCCTACGTCATAGTTCCGCTCCGCCGGACTGAGCTTCTTAGAATAAAAAGCACAGGGGCGGAGTTTAGGTGGCGCGCCAGACCGTTGTGAAAGCACGGCTCCTAAACCGGCCTCTGACGCGTCCACCTCTACCTGGAACGGCAAAGAGGGATCCGGATGCGCCAGCACCGGGGCCGAGGTAAACAGGTCCTTCAGCCTCCCAAACGCCCTGTCCGCCTCGGCCGACCACTGCAGACGCACCGGACCCCCCTTCAACAGAGACGTGATGGGAGCTGCCACCTGTCCAAAACCCCGGATAAACCTCCTGTAGTAATTTGCAAACCCCAAAAACTGCTGCACCTCCTTCACAGTGGTTGGTGTTTGCCAATTACGCACGGCCGACACCCGGTCTACCTCCATCTTCACCCCTGACGCAGACAACTGATAACCCAAAAAGGAGACCGACTCCTGGAAAAACAGACACTTCTCTGCCTTCACATACAGGTCGTGCTCCACCAGCCTCCGCAACACTCTACGCACCAGGGCCACATGCTCGACACGGGTAGGCGAGTACACAAGAATGTCATCAATGTACACAACCACCCCCTGCCCCTGCATGTCCCTGAAGATCTCATCCACGAATGATTGGAAAACTGACGGAGCGTTCATCAACCCGTATGGCATGACCAGATACTCGTAATGGCCCGAGGTGGTACTAAAGGCTGTCTTCCATTCATCACCCTCCCTGATGCGCACCAAGTTGTACGCGCTCCTGAGATCTAATTTCGTGAAGAAACGCGCCCCATGCAACGACTCAGTCATGGTCGCAATCAGCGGGAGTGGATAACTGTACTTTACCGTAATCTGATTGAGACCACGGTAATCGATGCACGGGCGCAAACCACCATCCTTTTTCTTCACAAAAAAGAAACTTGAGGACGCAGGGGAAGTGGAAGGCCGTATGTATCCTTGTCTCAGAGATTCATCTATGTAAATCTCCATAGCTTTCTTCTCCTCCTGAGACAGAGGATACACATGGCTCCGTGGGAGCGCAGCTCCTGCCTGGAGGTCTATCGCACAATCTCCCTGCCTATGGGGTGGCAACCACGTCGCCCTCGCCTTACTAAACACAATAGCCAAATCCCCATACTCAGGGGGAACGTGCAATGCGGGCACCTGGTTTGGACTCTCCACCGAGGTAGCCCCTACGGAAACGCCCAAACATCTACCCACACACTGAGCAGACCACTCCATCAGAGCCCTCTCCTGCCACGAAATAGCTGGGTTATGGGTACTCAACCAGGGCATGCCCAGCACCACCGGATACGCAGGAGAGTCAATCAGGAACAGCTGAATCATCTCCTGATGATCCCCCTGCGCACACATCCTAAGTGGCGCCGTGACCTCCCTGATTAAGCCCGTACCCAACGGACGACTATCTAGGGCATGGACGGGGAAAGGAACATCAACAGGAATAAGGGGAATCCCTAACGCTAAACAAAACTTTTTATCAATAAAATTCCCAGCCGCGCCTGAATCTACCAGCGCCTTATGCTGGGAATGAGGTGCTACCTGTGGAAAACGCACAGGCATCCAAAAATGGGCAACAGTGAGCTCTGGGTGAGTGGGGCGCCTACTCACCTGGAGGGAATCCCCAGTGCGGGACCTGTCGTCATCCTCCCTAGGAGGCCATCCCCAGCACCTAGCCGCGGTGTGTCCTCCCCGACCACAGTTGGTGCAGTGGATGGACCCCCTACCCAACCGACTCCTCCTCTCTCTAGCGCCAGCGCCCCCGAGCTCCATAGGACACGGCTCGGAGGCGCTGGAGGGTGAAATGGACGGACCCCCCTCAGGACGTCCGCGGGTGGCCAATAGGTTATCCAGCCTGATGGACATGTCGACCAGCTGGTCGAAAGAGAGACTGGTGTCCCTACAAGCCAGCTCCCGACGGACGTCCTCTCGTAGGCTACATCTGTATAGATCGACGAGGGCCCGCTCATTCCACCCTGCATCTGCCGCTAGAGTACGGAATTCGAGAGCGAATTCTTGGGCACTCCTCCTCCCCTGCCGGAGGAAGACCAGACGCTCCCCCGCCGCTTTCCCCTCCGGGGGATGGTCAAACACCGCCCTGAAGCGGCGGGAGAACTCGTTGTAGGTGATCGTCTCGGCGTCGATCTTCCTCCACTCCGCGTTGGCCCATTCCAACGCCTTCCCGGACAGGCAGGAGATCAGGGCGGACACGCTCTCATGCCCCGAGGGTGCCGGGTGTACGGTGGCCAGGTACAGCTCCACCTGGAGGAGGAATCCCTGACACCCAGCCGCGGTTCCGTCGTAGGCCCTCGGGAGAGAGAGTCGGATTCCTCGGGGTTCTGGCGCTGGAATGGGCGGACTGGCCGATGGTGCTGGCAGGGAGGGAGGTGGTGGAGGCGCTCCCCAGCCTCGGAGCGTGGTGATCACCTCCTGCAGGGCTGTCCCCATCTGCTGTATCTGGTCCTGTTGTTCCCGAACCTGGACCTCCAGTCTCGTCGGGGCTGCTTCGGCTCCTGCTGATTCCATGTCTGGTGTGTAATTCTGTCACGGTGTAGTAATGGTGTGGTGTGGAATCAAGCGCAGAAGCAGATGTACAGTCCAACAAGACTTTACTAGTGCGAGCAAAATAATCCAAAAAACGGCCTGAGGCCAAACAGACGCACACAGGCGTCAAATACGGGCGCACAAACACAGGGCGCAAAAACTCTCCTCAACCGAGGAGGAAGCTAATCGTAACGGGCGTCCCGAAACACGGGTAACGCACAAACACCTGACACGAAACAATTACACACAACACTACACTAACAACAAGGAAACTAAATAGGGTGCTTAATGAGACATAACACAAGACAGGTGTGGCTAACAGACAAAACTACTCAAACAGGAAACATAGAACATACAACGGTGGCAGCTAGAATTCCGGAGACGACGAACGCCGAAACCTGCCCGAACAAGGGAGAGAGGCAGCCTCGGCCGAAACCGTGACACTCACAAGCTACAATACAGAACTAAATGGATTCACAAGCATAAGTAATCACCTCCCAGTCTTAGAAACATGACAAATTGTAATTTCTACCAGTGATCCTAGCAAGCATTTGTTCATAACATGCTACCTCCGACATTGATTCTATCCACTGTTTCAGAGTAGGAGTGGCATGACCCTTCCAAATTCTAAGGATTACTCTAGCTGCTGTAACAATACAAACAGTGATCAGTGCAAATTCCTCATTTGTTACATTAGGTAAGTCTGTTCTATCGCCCAAGATACATATTCTTGGTGAAATTGGAATTGTTAACCCCAACCATTCCTCCAGATATTTCAAAACATCCTTGCAGAAAGGTAGCACTAATGTACATTCCCATATTGCGTGTAAAAATGTCCCAGTGTCTTTTTGGCATTTCCAACACAGAGAATCGTTGGTCAGCCCCATCTTATGAAGCCTTGTTGGTGTCCAATAAAACCTATGTAGTATCTTATATTGAGTAAGTTTCCCCCTGGCTTCCCTTATCTTCCTCCCTGAGCTGGACAAGATCTTAAACCAGGTGTCATCCTCAATGTCACACTTAAGATCAATTTGCCATATTGTTCTGAGTGTTTTACAGTTTTTACTCTGCAGATACCTAAATATTGAGTTAAAAATGGCTGCTTTATGTTTGGGTAATTCCAAATACTCAGCTATTGGGTCCTTTCCTGGATTTTGTTGATAGCCGGTTAACAAACATTCTCTTAATTGTAAATATTTCCAGAAATCTCCCTTGTCTCAAACATCATATTTTTGTACCAAATCTGAGTATGATATTAAAACATATTCATTGTACAGATCACCTATAGTATGAATTCCTTTCATTAGCCACTGTTTCCAGTACACAGACTTCTTTCCTATCCGTAGCCTAGGATTGTGCCACAATGATGAGAATCCTTGTTTTAGATGTGAAACTCCACACCTACTGGTTGGTAGGTGATCAAATACTTATGTCATGCAATAAAATGCAAATTAATTACTTAAAAATCATACAATGTGATTTTCTGGATTTTTGTTTTAGATTCCGTCTCTCACAGTTGAAGTGTACCTATGATAAAAATGACAGACCTCTACATGCTTTGTAAGTAGGAAAACCTGCAAAATCGGCAGTGTATCAAATACTTGTTCTCCCCACTGTATATCGACATTACCTGAAAGGCCGCTCAGCAAGGAAGAAGCCACTGCTCCAAAACTGCCATAAAAAAGCCAGACTACGGTTTGCAACTGCACATGGGGACAAAGATCGTACCTTTTGGAGAAATGTCCTCTCGTCTGATGAAACAAAAATAGAACTGTTTGGCCATAATGACCATCGTTATGTTTGGAGGAAAAGGGGGGCTGCTTGCAAGCCGAAGAACACCATCCCAACCGTGAAGCACAGGGGTGGCATCATCAATCAATCAATCAATTTTATTTTATATAGCCCTTCGTACATCAGCTGATATCTCGAAGTGCTGTACAGAAACCCAGCCTAAAACCCCAAACAGCTAGTAATGCAGGTGTAGAAGCACGTCATGCTGTGGGGGTGCTTTGCTGCAGGAGGGACTGATGCACTTCACAAAATAGATGGCATCATGAGGAAGGAACATTATGTGGATATATTGAAGCAACATCTCAAGACATCAGTCAGGAAGTTAAGGCTTGGTCGCAAATAGACAATGACCCCAAGCATACAAAATGGCTTAAGGACAACAAAGTCAAGGTATTGGAGTGGCCATCACAAAGCCATCACCTCAATCCTATAGAACATTTGTGGGCAGAACTGAAAAAGCGTGTGCGAGCAAGGAGGCCTACAAACCTGACTCAGTTACACCAGCTCTGTCAGGAGGAATGGGCCAAAATTCACCCAACTTATTGTGGGAAGCTTGTGGAAGGCTACCCGAAACGTTTGACCTTAAGTGAAATAATTTAAAGGCAATGCTACCTAATACTAATTGAGTTTATGTAAACTTCTGACCCACTGGGAATGTGATGAAATAAATAAAAGCTGAAATAAATAATTATCTCTACTATTATTTTGACATTTCACATTTTTAAAATAAAGTGGTGATACTAACTGACCTAAGACAGGGAATTTTTACTAGGATTAAATGTCAGGAATTGTGAAAAACTGAGTTTAAATGTATTTGGCTAAGGTGTATGTAAATATTCGACTTCAACTATATATATGTATGAATGTATATATGGGGGATTGGAAGTGAATCAGACAATTACATTGATGGAAGATACAATCTATCTGCAATATTAAAGCTGATCTACCCCCCAAAAAATTTATAATAATAATAATAATAATAATAATAATAAAGTTACTATATATATATATATATATATATATATATATAGGTGAGTGCATGGAAATCATTTGGTTTCTCCCGTTTGTGAGGTGTTTTCTTTGTTTATTAGAATGCAAATTATAAATTTGTTATTAGCCATTATTATGTAAAAATAGCAATACTATTGCCTTTCAAGTGAGCTATCACTGTTTTATTGAGAATGTGTAGAGGTGCTAATAGTTTATACCATAAACGGCTGGGTTGGCTGTAGTTAGACAGTGTGTAGAAGCCTTTAGGTTCGGTTGATGTAGAAATACAATATGAGTGTAATAAACCAATGTGACATGCAAAGACGGAGTTGGGGATCAATTCCAGTGAGACCATAGTAAGGTTAGAAAATTATCCAGAAATATTGTATGAGGATTTTGATTTAGTTAATTACCTGTAATATAACTGGAATTGGAATGGACAGAGTTGCCCCAAACTGCAGGCAATTATTGAGAGTGGAGTTTATTCAACAGGTGTGTGTATTCCAATGGTCCAACAGAGGGCGATGATGTCACACAATAACCTTTTACTCTGGATGACAGGATTCAATTCAAGTACCCAGTCCAAAAATAACCCATATCCCTATACAGCTTTGGTGTCACCAGCTCTGAAAAGACCAGATAGGTGTAAGCAATATATTTGGTGATGGCTACTCTAAGCCTTCCAATGAACTTAGGGGAGCATTGTCATATCGCTTACACCTCTAACATCTCCTTCAGGGCTACAAAAACCGAAGAGAAAGGGGCGAAGGGTTGTTTCTGGACTGGGCTATAGAGGGCAGTTTGTAATTGTTTTTTTTATTGTTGACAGTATACTGGAAATACAATTTAAGATGGTTGTATATTTTCAGTAACTACAGATGATGGTGATGGATGGATTGATGCTTTACTGTAATGAAGAGATTTGTTCCGTATCTTCTGTAACTTGAGAAATTAAAATGAGAAATAATATAAATGCAGGTTATTTTGCTCAAGTTTAATAACATTAACACACGATCCATTTTCTCTCACACGTTCAGGATTCCATCTGTTATCTTCCTATTGATCCACAGTATATCAAATCAAATCAAATGTTATTCATCACATGCTTCGTAAACAACAGGTGTAGACTAACAATGAAATGCTTACCTACGGGCCGTTCTCAACAATACAGAGAGAGAAAATAACACGTAATAATAAAAGTAATAATACATACACAATGACCCCCTTGTGTTGAGGGTCAGCGTGGGGGATGTGTTGTTACCTACTCTCACCACCTGGGGCCAGGAAGTCCAGGATTCAGTTGCAGAGGGAGATGTTCAGTCCCAGGGTCCTAACCTTAGTGATGAGCTTGGAGGGCACTATGGTGTTGAACGGTGAGCTGTAGTCAATGAACAGCATTCTCACATACGTGTTCCTCTTGTCCAGGTGGGAGAGGGCAGTGTGGAGTGCAATAGAGATTGTGTCATCTGTGGATCTGTTGGGGTGGTATGCAAATTGCAGTGGGTCCAGGGGGTATGGGATGATGGTGTTGATGTGAGCCATGACCAGCCTTTCAAAGCATTTCATGGCTACAGATGTGAGTGCTATGGGACGATTGTCATTTAGACAGGTTAACTTGGCATTCTTGGGCACAGGGACTATGGTGGTCTGCTTGAAACATGTAGGTATTATAGACTGGGTCAGGGAGAGGTTGAAAATGTCAGTGAAGACACTTGCCAGCTGGTCAGCGCATTCTCTGAGTAATCCGTCTGGCCCTGCGACCCTGTGAATGTTAACCTTTTTAAAGGCCTTACTCACATCGGCTACGGAGAGCGTGATCACACAGTCGTCTGGAACAGCTGGTGCTCTCATGGATGATTCAGTGTTGCTTGCCTTGAAGCGAGCACAGAAGACATTTAGATCAAATCTGGGTTGATGTCTGGGTTGATGGTGTTGATGTGAGCCATGACCAACCTTTCAAAGCATTTCATGGCTACAGATGTGAGTGCTATGGGACGATCCTCAAAAAATTATACAGCTGCACCATCGAGAGCATCCTGACTGGTTGCATCACCGCCTGGTATGGCAACTGCTTGGCCTCCGACCGCAAGGCACTACAGAGGGTAGTGGGTACGGCCCAGTACATCACTGGGGCCAAGCTTCCTGCCATCCAGGACCTCTATACCAGGCGGTGTCAGATGAAAGCCCTCAAAAAAAATGTCAGTGAAGACACTTGCCAGCTGGTCAGCGCATTCTCTGAGAAATCCGTCTGGCCCTGCGATCCTGTGAATGTTAACCTTTTTAAAGTTCTGGTAGCCATTTTCTGTAGCCTGTCAACTATGCGTCTGTCTATCCCTGTTCTCTCCTCTCCGCACAGGCTATACAAACGCCTCACACCGCGTGGCTGCTGCCACTCTAACCTGGTGGTCCCTGCACGCACGACCCACGTGGAGTTCCAGGTCTCCGGCAGCCTCTGGAACTGCCGTTCTGCGGCCAACAAGGCAGAGTTCATCTCAGCCTATGCTACACTCCAGTCCCTCAACTTCTTGGCGCTGACGGAAACATGGATTACCACAGAAAACACTGCTACTCCTACTGCTCTCTCCTCATCTGACCATGTGTTCTCGCATACCCCGAGAGCATCTGGTCAGCGGGGTGGTGGCACAGGAATCCTCATCTCTCCCAAGTGGACATTCTCTCTTTCTCCCCTGACCCATCTGTCTATCTCCTCATTTGAATTCCATGCTGTCACAGTCACTAGCCCATTCAAGCTTAACATCCTTATCATTTATCGCCCTCCAGGTTCCCTTGGAGAGTTCATCAATGAGCTTGACGCCTTGATAAGTTCCTTTCCTGAGGATGGCTCACCCCTCACAGTTCTGGGTGACTTTAACCTCTCTACGTCTACCTTTGACTCATTTCTCTCTGCTTCCTTCTTTCCACTCCTCTCCTCTTTTGACCTCACCCTCTCACCGTCCCCCCCTATTCACAAGGCAGGCAATACGCTTGACCTCATCTTTACTAGATGCTGTTCATCTACTAATCTCACTGCAACTCCCCTCCAAGTCTCCGACCACTACTTTGTATCCTTTTCTCTCTCGCTCTCCTCCAACACTACTCACTCTGCCCCTACTCAGATGGTAATGCGCCGTCGCAACCTTCGCTCTCTCTCTCCCGCTACTCTCTCCTCTTCCATCCTATCATCTCTTCCCTCTGCTCAATCCTTCTCCCTCCAATCTCTGGATTCTGCCTCCTCAACCCTCCCCTCCTCTCTTTCTGCATCCTTTGACTCTCTATGTCCCCTATCCTCATGGCCGGCTCGGTCCTCCCCTCCTGCTCCGTGGCTTGACGACTCATTGCGAGCTCACAGAACAGGGCTCCGGGCAGCCGAGCGGAAATGGAGGAAAACTAGACTCCCTGCGAATCTGGTATCTTTTCACTCCCTCCTCTCTACATTTTCTTCCTCTGTTTCTGCTGCTAAAGCCACTTTCGACCACTCTAAATTCCAAGCATCTGCCTCTAACCCTAGGAAGCTCTTTGCCACCTTCTCCTCCCTGCTGAATCCTCCTCCCCCTCCCACCCCCTCCTCCCTCTCTGTGGATGACTTCGTCAACCATTTTGAAAAGAAGGTTGACGACATCCGATCCTCGTTTGTTAAGTCAAATTACACCGCTGGTCCTGCTCACACTGCCCTACCCTATGCTTTGACTTCTTTCTCCCCTCTCTCTCCAGATGAAATCTTGCGACTTGTGACGGCCGGCCGCCCAACAACCTGCCCGCTTGACCCTATCCCCTCCTCTCTTCTCCAGACCATTTTCGGAGACCTTCTCCCTTACCTCACCTCACTCATCAACTCATCCTTGACCGCTGGCTATGTCCCTTCCGTCTTCAAGAGAGCGAGAGTTGCACCCCTTCTCAAAAAACCTACACTCGATCACTCCGATGTCAACAACTACAGACCAGTATCCCTTCTTTCTTTTCTCTCCAAAACTCTTGAGCGTGCCGTCTTTAGCCAACTCTCTTGCTATCTCTCTCAGAATGATCTTCTTGATCCAAACCAGTGAGGTTTCAAGACTGGTCATTCAACTGAGACTGCTCTTCTATGTGTCATGGAGGCTCTCCGCACTGCTAAAGCTAACTCTCTCTCCTCTGATCTCATCCTTCTAGACCTATCTGCTAACTTTGATACTGTGAACCATCAGATCCTCCTCTCCACCCTCTCCGAGTTGGGCCTCTCCAGGGCGGCTCACTCTTGGATTGCATCCTACCTGACAGGTCGCTCCTACCAGGTGGCGTGGCGAGAATCTGTCCATGTGCTCTCACCACTGGTGTCCCCCAGGGCTCAGTTCTATGGCCCTCTCCTATTCTCGCTATACACCAAGTCACTTGGCTCTGTCATATCCTCACATGGCCTCTCCTATCATTGCTACGCAGACGACACACAATTAATCTTCTCCTTTCCCCCTTCTGATAACCAGGTGGCGAATCGCATCTCTGCGTGTCTGGCAGACATATCAGTGTGGATGACGGATCACCACCTCAAGCTGAACCTCGGCAAGACGGAGCTGCTCTTCCTCCCGGGGAAGGACTGCCCGTTCCATGATCTCGCCATCACGGTTGACAACTCCGTTGTGTCCTCCTCCCAGAGTGCAAAGAGCCTTGGCGTGACCCTGGACAACACCCTGTCGTTCTCCGCTAACATCAAGGCGGTGACCCGATCCTGTAGGTTCATGCTCTACAACATTCGCAGAGTACGACCCTGCCTTACACAGGAAGCGGCACAGGTCCTAATCCAGGCACTTGTCATCTCCCGTCTGGATTACTGCAACTCGCTGTTGGCTGGGCTCCCTGCCTGTGTCATTAACCCCCTACAACTCATCCAGAACGCCGCAGCCTGTCTGGTGTTCAACCTTCCCAAGTTCTCTCACGTCACCCCGCTCCTCTGCACACTCCACTGGCTTCCAGTTGAAGCTCGCATCGGCTACAAGACCATGGTGCTTGCCTACGGAGCTGTGAGGGGAACGGCACCTCCGTACCTTCAGGCTCTGATCAGTCCCTACACCCAAACGAGGGCATTGCGTTCATCCACCATTGGCCTGCTGGCCCCCCTACCTCTGCGGAAGCACAGTTCCCGCTCAGCCCAGTCAAAACTGTTCGCTACTCTGGCACCCCAATGGTGGAACAAGCTCCCTCACGACGCCAGGACAGCGGAGTCACTCACCACCTTCCGGAGACACTTGAAACCCCACCTCTTTGAGGAATACCTGGGATAGGATAAAGTAATCCTTCTACCCCCCCTTACCCCACCCCAAAAAAAATAAAAAATAATAATAATAATTGTTTATTGTAAAGTGGTTGTCCCACTGGCTATCATAAGGTGATTGCAACAATTTGTAAGTCGCTCTGGATAAGAGCGTCTGCTAAATGCTGAAAATGTAAATGTGAATTGTAAAGGCCTTACTGACATCGGATACGGAGAGCGTGATCACACCGTCGTCTGGAACAGCTGGTGCTCTCATGGATGGTTCAGTGTTGCTTGCCTTGAAGCGAGCACAGAAGACATTTAGATCAAATCAAATCAAATCAAATTGCATTGTCACATGCGCCGAATACAACAGGTGTATACCTTACAGTGAAATCCTTACTTACAAGCCCTTAACCAACAATGCAGTTTTAAGAAAGAATACCAACAAAAATAAAAGTAACACATAATTAAAGAGCAGCAGTAAAAATAACAATAGCGAGGCTATACAGGGGGTACCGGTACCGAGTCAATGTGCGAGGGCACCGTTTAGTCGAGGTAATTGAGGTAATATGTACATGTAGGTAGAGTTATTAAAGTGACTATGCATGGATAATAAACAGAGAGTAGCTGCAGTGTAAAAGAGGGGGGGGGGGCAATGCAAATAGTCTGGGTAGCCATTTGATTAGATGTTCAGGAGTCTTATGTCTTGGGGTTAGAAGCTGTTTAGAAGCCTCTTGTACCTAGACTTGGCGCTCCAGTACCGCTTGCCGTGCAGTAGCAGAGAGAACAGTCTATGTCTAGGGTGGCTGGAGTCTTTGACCATTTTTAGGGCCTTCCTCTGACACCGCCTGGTATAGAGGTCCTGGATGGCAGGAAGCTTGGCCCAAGTGATGTACTGGGTCGTACGCACTACCCTCTGTAGTGCCTTGCAGTCAGAGGCCGAGCAGTTGCCATACCAGGCAGTGATGCAACCAGTCAGGATGCGCTCGATGGTGCAGCTGTAGAACCTTTTGAGTATCTGAGGAACAATGGCAAATCTTTTCAGTCTCCTTAGGGGGAATAGGTTTCATCGTGCCCTCTTCACGACTGTCTTGGTGTGCTTGGACCATGTAAGTTTGTTGGTGATGTGGACACTCTCAACCTGCTCCACTACAGCCCTGTCGATGAGAATGGGGGCGTGCTCGGTCCTCTTCTTTTTCCTGTAGTCCACGATCATCTCCTTTGTCTTGATCACGATGAGGGAGAGGTTGTTGTCCTGGCACCACACGGCCAGGTCTTTGACCTCCTCCCTATAGGAGGTTGTGTCATCGGCAAACTTAATGATGGTGTTGGAGTCGTGCCTGGCCATGCAGTCATGAGTGAACAGGGAGTACAGGAGGGGACTGAGCATGCACCCCTGAGGGGACCCAGTGTTGAGGATCAGCATGGCAGATGTGTTGTTACCTACCCTTACCAACTGGGGGCGGCCCGTCAGGAAGTCCAGGATCCAGGTGCAGAGGGAGGTGTTTAGTCCCAGGGTCCTTAGCTTAGTGATGAGCTTAACACTGAGCTGTAGTCAATGAATAGCATTCTCACATAGGTGTTCCTTTTGTCCAGGTGTGAAAGGGCAGTGTGGAGCGCAATAGAGATTGCATCATCTGTGGATATGTTGGGGCGGTATGCAAATTGGAGTGGGTCTAGTGTTTCTGGGATAATGGTGTTGATGTGAGCCATGACCAGCCTTTCAAAGCACTCCATGGCTACAGATGTGAGTGCTACGGGTCGGTAGTCAATTAGGCAGGTTACCTTAGTGTTCTTGGGCACAGGGACTATGGTGGTCTGCTTGAAACATGTTTGTATTACAGACTCAGACAGGGAGAGGTTGAAAATGTCAGTGAAGACACTATAGAAAATTTGTGGGCAGAACTGAAAAAGCGTGTGCGATCAAGGAGGCCTACAAACCTGACTCAGTTACACCAACTCTGTCAGGAGGAATGGGCCAAAATTCACCCAACTTATTGTGGGAAGCTTGTGGATGGCTACCCGAAACGTTTGACCCAAGTTAAACAATTGAAATGCAATGCTACCAAATACTAATTGAGTGTATGTAAACTTCTGACACACTGGGAATGTGATGAAAGAAATAAAAGCTGAAATAAATAATTACTCTACTATTATTCTGACATTTCACATTCTTTAAAATAAATCCCTGACCTAAGACAGGGAATTCTTACTAGGATTAAATGTCAGGAATTGTGAAAAACTGAGTTTAAATGTATTTGGCTAAGGTGTAAGTACATTTCCGACTTCAACTGTATATATGTATGTATGTATATATGGGGGATTGGAAGTGATGCAGACAATTACATTGATGGAAGTTACAATCTATCTGCAATATTAAAGCTGATATACCCCCCCAAAAAATAAAAAATAAAATAATAATAATAATAATAATAATAATAATAATAATAATAATAAAGTTACTATGCATGGAAATCATTTGGTTTGTCCTGTTTGTGAGGTGTTTTCATTGTTTATTAGAATGCAAATTATGAATTTGTTTTGATTTAAAAAAGTATTAGCCATTATTATGTAAAAAGAGCAATACTATTGCCTTTTTATTTATTTTAATTCACCTTTATTTAACCAGGTAAGCCAGTTGAGAACAAGTTCTCATTTACAACTGCGACCTGGCCAAGATAAAGCAAAGCAGTGCGATAAAAACAACAACACAGAGTTACATATGGGGTAAAACAAAACATAAAGTCAAAAATACAACAGAAAATATATATACAGTGTGTGCAAATGTAGCAAGTTATGGAGGTAAGGCAATAAATAGGCCATAGTGCAAAATAATTACAATTAGTATTAACACTGGAATGATAGTATGGAGGACTAAAAGTGCCACAATTAAATAAATAAATACACCATTAAATAATTACTTAAATGTGTCATTCATTAATTCAAATTAGAATTAAATACATAAATGTGTAATTAAATGTATCATTAATTAATTCAAATACCGATTCATTTTATGTAAAATACATATATAATTATTTCGCTATTTACATTTACATTTCATGATCCTGCATTGCAGTGATTCATGAATTACTTAAAACTGTCAAACTGACCCATCAAAGTCAGTGGGCGGGGCTAACGCGAATCTAGTCTGATCCATTGCTTTGGTCTGAAGTAGAGTAGGCCAACCTGGATAGAGACAATGGAGGATCTCCGTGAACTTTCCAGGGAGTTGGTTAGAGACATTTTAAACTTAGCAGAGGATGTAGAAGCAGGACCTGCTGACATTATCCGGAATTGATTTGTCTTGGCTTGATGCAGAGGGTAACCAATCAGGCGTTAGGTTCCGCCTACCAACTTTTGATGGGTCAGTTTGACAGTTTTAAGTAATTCAGGAAGCACTCCAACGCAGGACCATGAAATGTAAATGTAAATAGTGAAATTATTATATATGTATTTTACATAAAATGAATCGGTATTTGAATTAATTAATGACACATTTAATAACACATTTATGTATTTAATTCTAATTTTAATTAATTAATGACACATTTAAGTAATTATTTAATGGTGTATTTATTTATTTAATTGTGGCACTTTTAGTCCTCCATATGATAGATGTGCAAGAGATGATGTGCAAATAGAGATACTGGGGTGCAAATGAGCAAAATAAATAACAATATGGAGATGAGGTAGTTGGGTGGGCTAATTTCAGATGGGCTGTGTACAGGTGCAGTGATCGGTAAGGTGCTTTGAAAACTGATGCTTAAAGTTAGTGAGGTAGATAAGAGTCTCCAGCTTCAGAGATTTTTGCAGTTCGTTCCAGTCATTGGCAGCAGAGAACTGGAAGGAATGGCGGCCAAAGGAGGTGTTGGCTTTGGGGATGACCAGTGAGATATACCTGCTGGAGCGCATACTACGGGGTGGGTGTTGCTATGGTGACCAATGAGCTAAGATAAGGCGGGGATTTACCTAGCAGTGATTTATAGATGGCCTGGAGCCAGTGGGTTTGGTGACGAATATGTAGTGAGGACCAGCCAACAAGAGCGTACAGGTCACAGTGGTGGGTATTATATGGGGCTTTGGAGACAAAATGGATGGCACTGTGATAGACTACATCCAATTTGCTGAGTAGAGTGTTGGAGGCTATTTTGTAAATGACATCGCCGAAGTCAACGATCGGTAGGATAGTCCGTTTTACGAGGGCATGTTTGACAGCATGTGTGAAGGAGGCTTTGTTTGCGAAATAGGAAGCAGATTCTGGATTTAACTTTGGATTGGAGATGCTTAATGTGAGTCTGGAAGGAGAGTTTACAGTCTAACCAGACACCTAGGTATTTGTAGTTGTCCACATACTCTAGGTCAGACCCGTCGAGAGTAGTGATTCTAGTCGGGTGCGCGGGTGCCAGCAGCGTTCGATTGAAGAGCATGCATTTAGTTTTACTTGTGTTTAAGAGCAGTTGGAGGCTACGGAAGGAGTGTTGTATGGCATTGAAGCTCGTTTGGAGGTTTGTTAACACAGTGTCCAATGAAGGGCCAGATGTATACAAAATGGTGTCGTCTGCGTAGAGGTGGATCTGAGAATCACCAGCAGCAAGAGCGACATCATTGATGTACACAGAGAAAAGAGTCAGCCCAAGAATTGAACCCTGTGGCACCCCCATAGAGACTGCCATAGGTCCAGACAACAGGCCCTCCGATTTGACACAATGAACTCTATCTGAGAAGTAGTTGGTGAACCAGGCGAGGCAGTCATTTGAGAAACCAAGGCTATTTAGTCTGCCAATAAGAATGCGGTGGTTGACAGAGTCGAAAGCCTTGGCCAGGTCGATGAAGACGGCTGCACAGTACTGTTGTCACAAGCTGGGCTTGAACTCAGGTCTCAGATGTGGAGAGTTGGGTGTTCTACCCCTTAGCCACAGAGGAGGTATAGTTGGACCCAAACGAAACACCCAAGGCAATACTCCAGGCAAAGTAGATTTAATATAAAAAAAGGTATTCTTTTGCACTTCAAAAATAATCCAACAAAAGTTCTTCTCAGAAAGAGGTATACTAACAGAGGTACAGTAAACAAAACAGGAGGACCAAACAAAATAACTCCACGAGGGGAGAAAAACAAAATAAAGATAACTTAGAAAAGCTTACTCGGAAAGACTCTGTGGGACACAGCAGGAGACACATAGCCAGGACTCAAAAACCAAGTGAGGAACAAGGGGAAAAAACACAGCTAAAATACTCTAGGGGAAACAAGGCACAGGTGACCTGGATAAAGCTAATAAGGACACACGAAGAAGAACTAAGGCAGAGGGGAACACAGATGACCTCTAGAAGCCCGGAGACAAACAGGAGGCAGGAAGCTGACAACTGTCTATTATCGATCGCGGTTATAATATCGTTTAGGACCTTGAGCGTGGCTGAGGTGCACCCATGACCAGCTTGGAAACCGGATTGCATAGCGGAGAAGGTACGGTGTGATTGGAAATGGTCGGTGATCTGTTTGTTAACTTGGCTTTCAAAAACTTTCGAAAGGCAGGGCAGGATGGATATAGGTTTGTAACAGTTTGGATCTAGAGTTTCACCCCCTTTGAAGAGGGGGATGACCGCGGCAGCTTTCCAATCTCTGGGGATCTCAGACATTACGAAAGAGAGGTTGAACAGGCTAATAATAGGGGTTGCGTCAATTTCGGCGGCTAATTTTAGAAAGAAATAGTCCAGATTTTCTAGCCCAGATGATTTGTAGGGGTCCAGATTTTGCAGCTCTTTCAGAACATCAGCTGTCTGAATGTGTGTGAAGGAGAAGCGGGGGGGGGGGGGGGCATGGGCAAGTTGCAGTGGAGGGTGCAGAGCTGGTGACCGGGGTAGTGGTAGCCAGGTGGAAAGCATGGCCAGCTGTAGCAAAATGCTTGTTGAAATTCTCGACTATTGTAGATTTATCGGTGGTGATAGTGTTTCCTAGCCTCAGTGCAGTGGGCAGCTGGAAGGAAGTGCTCTTATTCTCTATATGGACTTTACAGTGTCCCAAAACTTTTTGGAGTTAGTGCTTCAGGATGCACATTTCTGTTTGAAAAAGCTAGCCTTTGCTTTCCTAACTGCTTGTGTATATTTGTTCCTAACTTCCCTGAAAAGTTGCATATCGCGGGGGCTATTCGATGCTAATGCAGTATGCCACAGGATGTTTTTGTGCTGGTCATGGGCAGTCAAGTCTGAGGAGAACCAGGGGCTATATCTGTTCTTAGTTCTGAATTTTTTGAATGGGTCATGCTTATTTTAGATTGAGAGGAAAGCACTTTTAAAGAACAACCAGGCATCCTCTACTGACGGAATGAGATCGATATCCATCCAGGATACCTGGGCCAGGTCAAGTGAGCTATCACTGTTTTATTGAGAATGTGTAGAGGTGCTAATATTTTATACCATAAACGGCTGGGTTGGCTGTAGTTAGATAGTGTGTAGAAGCCTTTAGGTTCGGTTGATGTAGAAATACAATATGAGTGTAATAAACCAATGTGACATGCAAAGACGGAGTTGGGGATCAATTCCAGTGAGACCATAGTAAGGTTAGAAAATTATCCAGAAATATTGTATGAGGATTTTGATTTAGTTAATTACCTGTAATATAACTGGAATTGGAATGGACAGAGTTGCCCCAAACTGCAGGCAATTATTGAGAGTGGAGTTTATTCAACAGGTGTGTGTATTCCAATGGTCCAACAGAGGGCGATGATGTCACACAATAACCTTTTACTCTGGACGACAGGATTCAATTAAAGTACCCAGTCCAAAAATAACCCATATCCCTATACAGCTTTGGTGTCACCAGCTCTGAAAAGACCAGATAGGTGTAAGCAATATATTTGGTGATGGCTACTCTAAGCCTTCCAATGAACTTAGGGGAGCATTGTCATATCGCTTACACCTCTAACATCTCCTTCAGGGCTACAAAAACCGAAGAGAAAGGGGCGAAGGGTTGTTTCTGGACTGGGCTATAGAGGGCAGTTTGTAATACATTTTTATTGTTGACAGTATGCTGGAAATACAATTTAAGATGGTTGTATATTTTCAGTAACTACAGATGATGGTGATGGATGGATTGATGCTTTATTGTAATGAAGAGAATTGTACCGTATCTTCTGTAACTTGAGAAATTAAAATGAGAAATAATATAAATGCAGGTTATGTTGCTCAAGTTTAATAACATTAAGATCCATTTTCTCTCTCACGTTCAGGATTCCATCTGTTATCTTCCTATTGATCCACAGTATATCAAATCAAATCAAATGTTATTCATCACATGCTTCGTAAACTACAGGTGTAGACTAACAATGAAATGCTTACCTACGGGCCGTTCTCAACAATGCAGAGAGAGAAAATAACACATAATAATAAAAGTAATAATACATACACAATGACCCCCTTGTGTTGAGGGTCAGCGTGGCGGATGTGTTGTTGCCTACTCTCACCACCTGGGGCCAGGAAGTCCAGGATTCAGTTGCAGAGGGAGATGTTCAGTCCCAGGGTCCTAACCTTAGTGATGAGCTTGGAGGGCACTATGGTGTTGAACGGTGAGCTGTAGTCAATGAACAGCATTCTCACATACGTGTTCCTCTTGTCCAGGTGTGAAAGGGCAGTGTGGAGCGCAATAGAGATTGCATCATCTGTGGATATGTTGGGGCGGTATGCAAATTGGAGTGGGTCTAGTGTTTCTGGGATAATGGTGTTGATGTGAGCCATGACCAGCCTTTCAAAGCACTCCATGGCTACAGATGTGAGTGCTACGGGTCGGTAGTCATTTAGGCAGGTTACCTTAGTGTTCTTGGGCACAGGGACTATGGTGGTCTGCTTGAAACATGTTGGTATTACAGACTCAGACAGGGAGAGGTTGAAAATGTCAGTGAAGACACTTGCCAGTTGGTCAGCGCATGCTCGGAGTACACATCCTGGTAATCCGTCTGGCCTTGCGGCCTTGTGAATGTTGACATGTTTAAAGGTCTTACTCACATCGGCTACGGAGAGCGTGATCACACAGTCGTTCGGAATAGCTGATGCTCTCATGCATGTTTCAGTGTTACTTGCCTCGAAGCGAGCATAGAAGTCATTTAGCTCATCTGGTAGGCTCGTGTCACTGGGCAGCACGCGGCTGTGCTTCCCTTTGTAGTCTGTAATAGTTTGCCTGTTTGATGGTTCGTCGGAGGGCATAGCGGGATTTCTTCTCCTTGAAAACGGAAGCTCTACCCTTTACCTCAGTGCGGATGTTGCCTGTAATCCATGGCTTCTGGTTGGGGTATGTACGTACAGTCACTGTGGGGACGACGTCATCAATGCACTTATTGATGAAGCCAGTAACTGATGTGGTGTACTCCTCAATGCCATCGGAAGAATCCCAGAACATATTCCAGTCTGTGCTAGCAAAACAGTCCTGTAGCTTAGTATCTGCTTCATCTGACCACTTTTTTATTGACCAAGTCACTGATGCTTCCTGCTTTAGTTTTGCTTATAATCAGGAATCATGAGGATAGAATTATGGTCAGATGTGCTAAATGGAGGGCGAGGGAGAGCTTTGTCCGCTTCTCTGTGTGTGGAGTAAAGGTGGTCTAGAGTTTTTTTCCCTCTGGTTGCACATTTAACATGCTGGTAGAAATTAGGTAAAATTGATTTAAGTTTCCCTGCATTAAAGTCCCCGGCCACTAGGAGCGCCGTCTCTGGATGAGCGTTTTCCTGTTTGCTTATGGCCGTATACAGTTCATTGAGTGCGGTCTTATTGCCAGCATCGGTTTGTGGCGGTAAATAGACAGCTACGAAGAATATAGATGAAAACTCTCTTGGTAGATAGTGTGGTCTACAGTGTATCATGAGAAACTCTACCTCAGGCGAGCAAAACCTTGAGACTTACTTAGATATCGTGCACCAGCTGTTGTTTACAAATATACATAGACCGCCACCCCTTCTCTTACCAGAAGCTGCTGTTCTATCCTGCCGATGCAGTGTATAACCTGCCAGCTGTATGTTATTCATGTCTTTGTTCAGCCATGACTCGGTGAAACATAAGATATTACAGTTTTGAATGTCCCGTTGGTAGGATATTCGTGCCTGTAGTTCTTCCACTTTATAATCAAGCAATTGTAAATTGGCCAATAGTATTGATGGCAAAGGCAAATTAGCCACTCGTCGCCGGCTCCTTACCTAGCACCCCGTTCTCCTTCCGCGATATCTCCTTTTCTTTCTACTGCGAATGACGGGGATGAGGGCCCTGTCGGGTGTCTGGAGCAAATCCCTCTTGTCCAACTCAATAAAGAAAAAGTCTTCGTCCAGTTCAAGGTGAGTAATCGCTGTTCTGATGTCTATAAGCTCTTTTCAGTCATAAGAGATGGTAGCAGCAACATTATGTGCATTAAAATCCCCTGGATGAGATTTTTTTTGGTTGTGCATGGCCCTATACAGTGCGTTGAGTGCGGTCTTAGTGCCAGCGTCAGTTTGTGGTGTTAAATAGACAGCTACGAAAAATGAAGATTAAAACACTCTTGGTAAATAGGATTGTCTACTGCTTATCATGAGGTATTCTAAGTCAGGCTAGCAGAACCTTGAGAATTCCTTATTATTATAGATTGCCCACCAGCTGTTGTTAACAAAGAGACACACTCTTACTGTTTGTGTGTGTGTTTATTTTCTTTCCCAGCACATAATGTAGTTCTACAATAACAGTAAGTGCCTATATAGTATAGCCTACCTATACCACAGGAGGCAGCTGAGGGGAGGACAGCTCATAATAATAGCCAGAACAAAGAAAATGGAATGGCATCAATCACGTGTTTGGTGCATTCGATACCATTCAATTTATTACGCTCCGTCCTCCACAATTAAGGTGCCACCAACCTCCTGTGACCTATACCTACAGAGCATTTGGAAAGTATTCAGATCCCTTGACTTTTTCCACATTTTGTTACATTACAGGCTTATTCTGGCATTTATTAAAAAAAAATTCCCCCCATTCAATCTAAACACAATACCCCATAATGACAAAGCAAATACAGGTCTGCAAAAAAATAATAAAATAACTGAAATATCACCTTTACATAAGTATTCAGATCCTTTACTCAGTACTTTGTTGAATCACCTTTGGCAGCGATTACAGCCTCAAGTCTTCTTGGGTATGACGCTACAAGCTTGGCACACCTGTATTTGGGGAGTTTCTCCCATTCTTCTCTGCAGATCCTCTCAAGCTCTGTCAGGTTGGATGGGGAGCATCGCTGCACAGCTATTTTCAGGTCTCTCCAGAGATGTTAAATTGGGTTCAAGTCCGGGCTCTGGCTGGGCCACTCAAGGACATTCAGAGACTTGTCCTGAAGCCACTCCTGAGTTGTCTTGTCTGTGTGCTTAGGTTTGTTGTCCTGTTGGAAGGTGAACCTTCGCCCCAGTCTGAGGTCCTGAGCGCTCTGGAGCAGGTTTTCATCAAGGATCTCTCTGTACCTTGCTCCATTCATCTTTCCCTCGATCCTGACTAGTCTCCCAGTCCCTGCCGCTGAAAAACATCCCCACAGCATGATGCTGCCACCACCATGCTTCACCGTAGGGATGGTGCCAGGTTTCTTCCAGACATTCAGGTCAAAAGTTCAATCTTGGTTTCATCAGACCAGAGAATCTTGTTTCTCATGGTCTGAGAGTCCTTTAGGTGCCTTTTGGCAAACTCCAAGCGGGCTGTCATGTGCCTTTTACTGAGGAGTGGCTTCCATCTGGCCACTCTACCATAAAGGCCTGATTGGTGGAGTGCTGCAGAGATGGTTGTCCTTCTGGAAGGTTCTCCCATCTCCACAGAGGAATTCTGGAGCTCTGTCAGAGTGACTATCGGGTTCTTAGTCACCTCCCTGACCAAGGCCCTTCTCCCCCGATTGCTCAGTTTGGTCGGGCGGCCAGCTCTAGGAAGAGTCTTGGTGGTTCCAAACTTCTTCCATTTAAGAATGATGGAGGCAACTGTGTTCTTGGGGACCTTCAATGCTGCAGACATTTTTTGATACCCTTCCCCAGATCTGTGCCTCGACACAATCCTGTCTCGGAGCTCTACGGACAATTAAGGCTTTAACGTAACAAAATGTGGAAAATGGGAAGGGGTCTGAATACTTTCCAAATGCACTGTATACCCAACACATCCACTTTTTACCTGGCATGGTTAACCACTATAGTCCCTTTGATATTCATGTCTAATATAAAGACCTTTGGTTGTGTTGAAATGCGTTATATGATTCAAACTAAAATGTCGGATCCAACAACCCTACCTGACCCTGCAGCGACAGGCCAAACGGATCCTGTTGTGTCTTGGACCATCTAAAAAGCATCACAGTGAACAGAATGATGTGAAGTCATCATCCTGTTAGAAACATATGGCAATGCATGATAATTTCCTTTGTATGATTTTTATTGAACGTTGAATGGTTATGATTATCACCGTTGTGAGAAAAAATGACAGACTGTAATATAAATAGATGATTTGAGTGGTTCTGAAAATACCACATGTGCCTTATTGTCTCGCACCTGGAAACATTCCAACCCAGGAATTCCTGGAGTGACTAAAATGAATTCTATATTTGATGATGACATTTGAGCGTGTTGTTTCTGTTATTAGAACTGCAGTACTGTGTGTGAATGTGTGTGTGTATGTGTGTGTATGCGAGCATGTGTGTGTATGTGTGTGTGATCATGGCTGCTTGCATTGCCAAATAGCTTATTCATATGCCACGTTTAGGGCAGCCATAAGAACATTGTTAGCGTCAGTGTGACAAGCATTATGTTGCTCCTCTGTCTTGCTGTCAAATCAGTCCCCACATAATTATACCCCCAGGTTCAGGGCATAGAACTGTGTATGTGTGTGCTGATGAAGGAGACACACAGAGAGGAGACAGCCAGTGAGGGACAGATCAATCTCCAGAAACAAAGGAAGAGTGTTTATTATGTTCACGTGTGAAGCAGCCAGTCGCGCTGTCAGTGGTGAGCTGCATTAAAAAGTCCTCAGACCAGCAAATTGTATGATTTCACATGGGAGGGTACAGTTTGAGGCCATAGCAAAGAACAAAGGCATTTCAGAGGAGTGAGTGAGTGTGTGTGTGTGCCTGTGTGTTTGTGTCCATTCCATTCTATTCCAAAATGGAACCCTCCCCCCATACCTTAACCTGGAAGATACAGTAGTTGACTCCTGATAAATTCAATGGTTTGGGACTGTCTTAAATGCACTCAAGAGTAAATAAAAATAGGGTTTTTGAATTGTGACCGTACCAATTTCTTTTCTCAAAGTATCTAACCCATAGTATTGAAATTACATCATTAGTAAAGTAGTAATACTTAATGATAACAAAACGTGTCAGTAATCATAAACTCTAGCATGATAATAATATTAATAGTTTCAACATCAACAACAACCATATTGTCAGTTGCACAGAGTATTTAACATAAGCATTAACAGACCATTTCCGTTTAGAGTGCATATACAACTCCACAAAATGGCTTCCCATCAACAGAATGTTTCTCCGGATACCCCTCTTTTGCTCTCTGCTGCCCTTTGCGTTATAGTCCTCCGGCTGGGGACAAAGCAGTCATTTTGTAAGAGTCTGTCCTCTGAGAGTACATCAGCTGGTTGTATGGTTTGTCATGCTTAAAACAGATAGATGAAAGGCTGGGGCTGAGTGTGGTAAATGTTTATGATCTGGCTAGGAGACAGGGCTCCGGTGCAGTTAAAAACAGTTAATACACATACAGCATACAGTGAGGGAAAAAAGTATTTGATCCCCTGCTGATTTTGTAAGTTTGCCCACTGACAAAGAAATGATCAGTCTATAATTTTAATGGTAGGTTTATTTCAACAGTGAGAGACAGAATAACAACAAAAACAATCCAGAAAAACGCATGTCAAAAATGTTATAAATTTATTTGCATTTTAATGAGGGAAATAAGTATTTGACCCCCTCTCAATCAGAAAGATTTCTGGCTCCCAGGTGTCTTTTTTTCAGGTAACGAGCTGATATTAGGAGCACACTCTTAAAGGGAGTGCTCCTAATCTCAGCTTGTTACCTGTATAAAAGACACCTGTCCACAGAAGCAATCAATCAATCAGATTCCAAACTCTCCACCATGGCCAAGACCAAAGTGCTCTCCAAGGATGTCAGGGACAAGATTGTAGACCTACACAAGGCTGGAATGGGCTACAAGACCATCGCCAAGCAGCTTGGTGAGAAGGTGACAACAGTTGGTGCGATTATTCGCAAAATGGAAGAAACACAAAATAACTGTCAATCTCCCTCGGCCTGGGGCTCCATGCAAGATCTCACCTCGTGGAGTTGCAATGATCATGAGAACGGTGAGGAATCAGCCCAGAACTACACAGGAGGATTTTGTCAATGATCTCAAAGCAGCTGGGACCATAGTCACCAAGAAAACAATTGGTAACACACTACGCCGTGAAGGACTGAAATCCTGCAGCGCCCGCAAGGTCCCCCTGCTCAAGAAAGCACATATACAGGGCTGTCTGAAGTTTGCCAATGAACATCTGAATGATTCAGAGGAGAACTGGGTGAAAGTGTTGTGGTCAAATGAGACCAAAATCAAGCTCTATGGCATCAACTCAACTCGCCGTGTTTGGAGGAGGAGGAATGCTGCCTATGACCCCAAGAACACCATCCCCACTGTCAAACATGGAGGTGGAAACATTATGCTTTGGCTGTGTTTTTCTGCTAAGGGGACAGGACAACTTCACCGCATCAAAGGGACGATGGACGGGGCCATGTACCGTCAAATCTTGGGTGAGAACCTCCTTCCCTCAGCCAGGGCATTGAAAATAGATCGGTATTCCAGCATGACAAAACACACGGCCAAGGCAACAAATGAGTGGCTCAAGAAGAAGCACATTAAGGTCCTGGAGTGGCCTAGCCAGTCTCCAGACCTTAATCCCATAGAAAATCTGTGGAGGGAGCTGAAGGTTTGAGTTGCCAAACGTCAGGCTTGAAACCTTAATGACTTGGAGAAGATCTGCAAAGAGGAGTGGGACAAAATCCCTCCTGAGATGTGTGCAAACCTGGTGGCCAACTACAAGAAACGTCTGACCTCTGTGATTGCCAACAAGGGTTTTGCCACCAAATACTAAGTAATGTTTTGCAGAGGGGTCAAATACTTATTTCCCTCATTAAAATGCAAATCAATTTATAACATTTTTGACATCATCATGTCTTTGTCAGTGGGCAAATGTACAAAATCAGCAGGGGATCAAATACTTTTTTCCCTCACTGTATCTATTCTGTCCCATGCTGCTTTTAAAGGCCCAGTGCAGTCAAAATTCTGTTTTTCCTGTGTTTCATATCATATTGTACAACAGCTGATGAAGCTAACACTGTAGAAGTGTGATTTTCTTTTCCTGATAGTTGCTGGTTGAAAAAATATTTTTGGGTAAAAAAATATTGTACACCTTTTTCTCCCCAATTGGTAGTTACAGTCTTGTCCCATCGCTACAACTCCCGTACAGACTTGGGAGAGGCGAAGGTCGAGAGCCATGCGTCCTCCGAAACATGACCCTGCCAAGCCGTACTGCTCGCTTAACCCAGAAGCCAGCCGCACCAATGTGTTGGACGAAACACCGTACAACTGGTGACCGTGTCAGCGTGCATGCGCCCGGCCTGCCACAGGAGTCACTAGAGCACGATGGGACAAGGACATCCCTATCAGCCAAACCCTCACCTAACCGAGACTGGGCCAATTGTGCGTCGCCTCATGGGTCTCCCGGTCATGGCCGGCTGCGACACAGTCCGGGATCGAACCCGGATCTGTAGTGACGCCTCAAGCACTGCAGTGCCTTAGACCGCTGCGCCACTCGGGATGCTACACGGAACTTTCTTATCAGAAGGTTTGCATGGGTAGGAGTTTGGGCTTTCCATGGTGACATCACCATGCGGTAAATTGGTTAATAGACCAATAACAAAGAGAGTTCCAAACCTCTCTGCCAATAACAGCTCGTTTACAGTTTCCCCCTCCACACTCAGACCACTCTCAGACAATCCTAGCAAAATTATTGCTTGAGAAATAGTTTTTTGTTAAAAAGCAATTTTTGCCCATTTTAATGTAAATCTTTTTACCCAGAAATTATTTGATATTGATATAAAAATGGCTGCATTGGGCCTTTAATGATGTTTGTTGTTGTGTTGTTGGGCACTGGTGGGCTTTTATGATGTTGGCACCATATCGTTATTGATGCCTGTAATGAGTGGTGACTGGTGAGAGAGTGTGTGTTGTAAGATAAGGGATGTGTGCGTGAATGTGTGTGTGTGCATATGTGTTGTTATTGCCTGTAATGAGTGGTGAGAGGTTGGCTGAAACCCAAAAAGCAGTTAGTTGTTTGGGGTCTAAACAAATGGGAGGGAATGGAGGGTTGTATGGGATCCGGGGGAATCACATCTACCCTGGATGGATTATCAGAAATTACTCCTTTAGGGAACCTTGAGGAACCGAATGTTCTGCTCATTCTAGACACACATAATTGGGGATCAGGGTTCCTAATGGGTCTCAGGATGGGGACTGAGCCACTGGAAGAGGAATAGGAGCTCAGGTCTCAGAGTCTTGCAGTTGGGTCCAGACTGATAGGTAGTGAATTTAGGATTTAAAAAACAGTTTAACAAAGAGTCACGAGAATTAAGGTTCTCATGACAGACTTCTCGGTCAGGTCTAGTAAAACAAGTAGAACCATGGGTTAGTACATGGGGTTCCTCGATGGTTCTTAACTCCCCCTCCCCTCCCCTCCCCTCCCCTCCCCTCCCCTCCCCTCCCCAATATGCCGGTTCTAAAAGCCCAGGGCGCTGGAGTCATTATCGCCAACAGGCATGATGGTTCTAGATGTGTCCATGGGTTGGGCCTAGACTCTTTGGTTTTAGAGTTCTATAGGGTACCAAGGGTTCCACTACTTGCAGATGAAGGCCAGCGGAGAAGTTAGGGCACTTGAATCATCATACAGGTTCTACAAAGGTGCGGGTTCTTCAAATTCTCGAGTTCTAGGATTCCACTCCTCACAGCTGCAGACTCACAGGGGTAGAAACTCTCAAAGGTTCTAAAAGGTTATTTTCTCTGCTCAGCTGCACTCCTCACAGTTGCAGGCAAGTATGTAGCGGTAGGTGGCGGTGATGCGCGTTCCTCCGGCGCAGCGGAGCCTCACAGCCTTCAGCTTGGAGGTGTGGGGCCTGCAGCAGAAACAGGTGCTCTTAAAGGGCTGCTTCAACACCGAACTGAAGGAGATGAGAGGGTCGGAGCGGGACGTGTGGCTGCAGTGGCCCTCACACCGAGCCAGCAACACCATCTGGATAGGAGGAGAGGAGAGGGCAAGAGAGGAGGGGCGAAAACATACATGACCACTTACATTTTAGTCATTTAGCAGACGCTCTTATCCAGAGCGACTTACAGTTAGTGAGTGCATACATTATTATTAATTTTTTATACCCCCTGTGGGAATCAAACCCACAACCCTGGTGTTGCAAACACCATGCTCTACCAACTGAGCTACATCCCCTGCCGGCCATTCCCTAGACAACGCTGGGCCAATTGTGCGCCGCCCCATGGGTCTCCTGGTCGCGGCCGGCTACGACAGAGCCTGGATTCGAACCAGGATCTCTAGTGGCACAGACCACTGCACCACTCGGGAGGCCACTTAAAGGGAGTTCAGAAAACAATAAAGTTATGTTTTCCTGTTCAAGGAGCTGATGCTAATATACTGTAGTTCACAGTCAGGCTTTGTATTCTACTGTAATCTAAAGCCTGAAGTCTAACTCCCTGTCTGTGGCCTTGCACCTGCAGTGATAGGAGTCAGGCTGGTCACTCACACTGTTAGCACTGAAAGCTCAGGGTTAGTCACACACACGTGCATGCACGCACACAAACACACACACACACACACACACACACACACACACCACACACACGTAAATCACATGAGTAACCTAGCCTGAGACATGAAGACTTGTGTTATCTCCCTGAGCGCTCAGTAGGCTAACAGCAGTGACACAAACATACAGTATCATAGCCCTAATGAGTGATGTTGTTAAGTACTAATGACTCAGGGCTCCATCCCTTCCGTGTGTTTGTCTGTCAGAAGAACACCATGCTACATAACATGTCTGACCATTTTCATTGTGTACTACTGATCCTCATCTAGAGGTGATGGCCTGCCTTTCCATTGCACAGACACACACCCTCTGATGCCTCAACAGTGAATCATCACACAAACACACTTACCGGTACACACACACAAACACACACACATTGCTGTCGTGTCCGTAAGTGGACTCCTGTGTCATGTTCCCTGTCAGCTGCCTCGTGTCGCCACCGATGTCACCCTCTCTTACAATAGCTCATCTGGGGCCAGGGGATATGGATATCACACAAACGTTCTCTCTCTCTCTCTCTCTCTCTCTCTCTCTCTCTCTCTCTCTCTCTCTCTCTCTCTCTCTCTCTCTCTCTCTCCATCTCTCTCTTTCTGTCTCTCGTTCTCTCTCTCTCTGTTTCTCTCTCTCGTCTTTCTCTCCCTCTGGCTATAGCCTGTCTGGGGCTAGGGGTTATGACACACACACACTTGCCGGCGACGACAGCAAGGGAGTTAGCAGCCACTTTATGAACATGTGTCCTCGTTAAAATAGCTGAGGACTAGACAATGAGCTATCAGCTAGGAAGAGTCTTAGGTATTTTGTTTTACGTTACAGCCTTATTCTAAAATGGATTAACTGACATTTTCCCCTCGTCAAGCTACAGACAATACCCTATAATGACAAAGCAAAAACAGGTTTTTAGAAAGTTTAGAAAATAAAAAACAGAAATACCTTATTTACATAAGTATTCAGACCCTTTGCTATGAGACTCGAAATTGAGCTCAGGTGCATCCAGTTTCCATTGATCATCCTTGAGATGTTTCTACAACTTGATTGGAGTCCACCTGTGGTAAATTCAATTGATTGGACATGATTTGGAAAGGTACACACCTGTCTATATAAGGTCCCACAGTTAACAGTGCATGTCAGAGCAAAAACAAAGCCATGAGGTCGAAGGAATTGTCCGTAGAGCTCCGAGACAGGATTGTGTCGAGGCACATATCTTGGGAAGGGTACAAACAAATTTATGCAGCATTGAAGGTCCCCAAGAACACAGTGGCCTCCATCATTCTTAAATGGAAGAAGTTTGGAACCACCTAGACTCTTCCTAGAGCTGGCCGCCCGGCCAAACTGAGCAATCAGGGGAGAAGAGCCTTGGTCAGGGAGGTGACCAAGAACCTGATGGTCACTGTGACAGAGCTCCATAGTTCCTCTGTGGAGATGGGAGAACCTTCCAGAAGGACAACTATCTCTGCAGCACTCCACCAGTCAGGCCTTTATGGTAGAGTGGCCAGACAGAAGCCACTCCTCAGTAAAAGGCACATGACAGTCCGCTTGGAGTTTGCCAAAAGGCACCTAAAGGACTCTCAGGTCATGAGAAACAAGATTCTCTAATCTGATGAAACCAAGATTGAACTCTTTGGCCTAAATGCCAAGCGTCACGTCTGGAGGAAACTTGGCACCATCCTTACGGTGAAGCATGGTGGTGGCAGCATCATGCTGTGGGGATGTTTTTCAGCGGCAGGGACTGGGAGACTCGTCAGGATCGAGGGAAAGATGAACGGAGCAAAGTACAGAGAGATCCTTGATGAAAACCTGCTTCAGAGTGCTCAAGACCTCAGACTGGGGCAACGCAGGAGTGCTTCTTGACAAGTCTCTGAATGTCCTTGATTGGCACAGCCAGAGCCCGGACTTGAACCTGATCGAGCATCTCTGGAGAGACCTGAAAATAGCAGTGCAGCGAGGCTACCCATCCAACCTGACAGAGCTTGAGAGGATCTGCAGAGAAGAATGGGAGAAACTCCCCAAATACAGGTGTGCCAAGCTTTTGTTTAGCAAACATTTCTAAAAACCTGATTTTGCTTTGTCATTATGGGGTATTGTGTGTAGATTGATGAAAAAAAACAAAAAACAATTTAATCAATTTTAGAATAAGGCTGTATTGCAACAATGTGGAAAAAGTCAAGGGGTCTGAATACTTTCCAAATGCAATGTATAGTGTGTGTTGAAGAGGGTGGGACTCAAGCTGCATCCCTTTTTTACCCCATGACCCCGAGGAAAGACATCTGTTTGTCTTTTTGCCAATTTTAACAGCACACTTGTTGTTTGTGTACATGGATTTTATAATGTCGTATGTTTTTCCCCGAACACTGCTTTCCATCAATTTATATAGCAGACCCTCATGCCAAATTGAGTCAGAATCTTTTTTGATACAACAAAGCATGAGAGTTTGTTTGTCAATTAGGGGGTGCAGGGTAAATACGTGGTCTGTCGTATGATAATTCAGTAAAAAGGCAATTTGACATTTGCTCAAGACATTGTTTTCACTGAGGAAATGTAGCAGTCTGCTGTTAATGCAGAGGATTTTCCCATGGTAGTTATTGGGGTAACATTTGTCTTCACTTTTGTGGATTGGGGTGATCAGTCCTTAGTTCCAAATATTGGGGAAGATCCCAGAGCTGAGGATGATGTTAAAGAGTATAGCCAATTGGAATTTGTGGTCTGTATGTTTTATCATTTCATTTAGGATACCATCAACACCACAGGCCTTTTTGGGTTGGAGGGTTTATATTTTGTCCTGTAGTTTATTCAATGTAATTGGAGAATCCAGTGGGTTCTGGTAATCTTTAATAGCTGATTCTAAGATTTGTAATTGATCATGTATATGTATTTGCTGTTTGTTATTTTTTATAGAGACGAAACTATTTGAGTAGTGGTTTATCCATACATCTCCATTTTGGATAGGCAGTTCTTCGTGTTGTTGTTTGTTAAGTGTGTTCCAATTTTCCCAGAAGTGGTTAAATTCTATGGATTCTTGGATTACATTGAGCTGATTTCTGACATTGAGTTCCTTCTTTTTTCTTTTTTCTTTGTGTATTTCTGTATTGTTTTTTTGTGTTTCACCATAAAGGCGTAGGCTCAGGTTTTCTGGGTCTCTGTGTTTTTGATTGGATATGTTTCTCAATTTCTTTGTTAGAGTTTTGCATTCTTCATCAAACAATTTAACATTTTTGTTAACTTTCTTAGGTTGTTTTCTTGAAATTTTGGGGTTTGATAGGGAAGCTGAAAGGTCAAATATACAGTTTCTACTGCCAAGTTTACACCTTCTCTATTGCAGTGAAATGTTTTGTCCAGGAATTTGTCTAAAAAGGATTGGATTTGTTGTTGCCCAAATGTTTTTTTGGTAGGTTTCTACACTACTTTCCTTCCATCTATAGCATTTCTTAATAGTATGCAGTTTGTTGGGCTTTGATGCCTCTTGGTTGAGTGTTGCTCTGTTCAAGTAGACTGATTTTGCTGTGATCTGATAGGGGTGTCAGTGGGCTGATTGTGAAAGCTCTGAGAGACTCTGGGTTGAGGTTGGTTGAGGTCTACAGTTCCACTGCCAAGGGATGAGTTGTAGGTGTACCTACCATAGGAGTCCCCTCGAAGCCTACAATTGACAATGTACAGACCCAGTGTGTGACAGAGCTGCAATAGTTGTGATCCATTTTTGTTGGCTGTTTTGTCATAGTTTTGTCTAGGGGGGCATATTTGGGAGGGAATGCTGTCACCTCCAGGTAGATGCTTGTCCCCCTCTGAGAATGTCTGGTTCTTGTCCAGTTCTGGCGTTTAGGTCACCCCAGACTAGTACGTGTCCCTGGAATTGAAATTGATTGACCTTTCCCTCTAGGATGGAGAAGCTGTCTTCAATAAAGTTTGGGGATTCTAGTGGGGGTTTATAGGTAGCACACTGGATAACATTTTTCTCTGTTGAGATTATTTCCTTTAAAATTTCTAGCCAAATGTGGGGGTTGGGCCAGTTGCTCTGCTCACCTCCTGGATTTATGTGTGATTGTCTTGTTGAGGTCCTTGTTGTGGGGGTTGGGGGCATGGGAGGGGCAGGAGGGGTGCAGGCCTGATCTGGGGATGATCAATATGGGTTGTGGCCATGGTTGGTTTGGGAGGGTGTTAACTGGTTGAGGTGGGGGTGGGTGGATGTGCCTGGTGGTGCTGTGCTCTGGATGTAGGTCTGTTGCTCCTGTGTGAGGTGCTGGGACTGCGGTTGAGGGCAATATCTTTCAGGGTCCTTTCAAAAGTAGGGACTTCTGCTTTGTAGAGGTGGACCTGGTCTTAAAGGCTGTTCAAGTCCAGGGTGGATTTGTGGGCCAGGTAAGCATTTGGTTTGCCACTGTAAGGAAGCACGGTGAAAGTATTTTCTAGGTGAGTCATGCTCCTGGTGTGTGTGAGGTGTTAGATGTGGGCCACACTGCAGACATTTGCTGCTCTCTCTGTGGGGGCTCATTTTAATTTTGGCCTAGGTGAGGAACTCACACAGAAAGAGAGAGACTGCACTTATTGAACAGACTGCACTTATCTACCTCTGCCAGGGGTTTGGTTTGGATGTTTGGAGCAGATTTCTGTTCTGATATTTATCATGTAAAACCTCCTGCTCCTTTGTCAGCTGGACTGGCACTGTTATCTAAAACAGCTTGTTAGTAGGAGCACTGGGGGTGGACGACTGGATTATCTTACTGTGTGCGTGTGTGTGACTTACAGGGAGGTCTGACCTCCTTTATCATTATGTATCTGCTAGTGTATCCTTGTCTGTGTGTGAGAGAGCGTGTGTGCACATGCTATTGTGTTTCTGTGCACATTCAGCCGGCTTACCTTGGAGTTACATTTGTAGATGGGGTGTGTGATGGTCTCTACGAAGTGATGCCTCATACAGCGGTCTGGGTCTGTGTCTCCCAGGTGTGTGTTGTGTCCGCTCTCTGCCTTACTGCTGCTGGCATGCACTACCACCAATAGGGGGCAGAAAACCAGCAACAGCACCAGCCCTGAGGAGGGAGAGAGGGGGGCTGGGGGCCACATACTGGGGCCAGGGAGGGCTGGGCTGGGGTGGGTGGGACAGGGGGTAGGGGGGTAAAGTCTAAGAGGCACGGAGGAACTTTAGAGGTGACACAAAGAGGGCGAAAGAGGGACTCTCTGTCCACTTCTTTTTTTATTTCTCTCTGTTTGTCTGTTTGTCTCTCTTCTCACTGGGAGTGACTTTTCTTTCTTTTTTTCGGTCTCTTTTTTGTTCTCTTTACTGACGTGAAGGAGTGAGGTGTTCCTTTGTCCTCTCTCTAATGGTATTGGTGTGGAGCTCCTAGCCCTGGCCCAGTGTGCTGCTGGGTGGTACAGAGTCTGGTCTGTGGGTCCTCACACCGGACCTCTCCATATCTCCTGTCTGTATGTCTCGATCTGGGGATAGAGGGAAATAATAAAGGGTGGGTAGATGGGTAAACTCTATTCTTTAAAGCACCTTTTCTCAAACTAAAGAGATTGACATCAAAAGTACTGCTGGTTTACATCTTTCACCTCTAATCATGGACTGATTTAGACCTGGGATACCAGGTGAGTGGAATCCCTGACCAATCAGTGGTATGAATGAATCTATTAACAGAGGAGAGAGAAAATCAGAAGAGCTCTGGACCTTGAAGTATTTTATAAAGATGCCCACTTTGCGCTTTTCTTTGGCTCCTCATAGACTACACAGGGGATGCATTGTTTCCAAACATTTGTGATTTGATTTATACAACTGTTACAGTAGCTATTTAAGGTTTGTGGCAGGATATGGTTGGATCTGAATTGATTTCACAGCTATTTGTGTTTTCAAATCCTTTCTAGTCCTTGAAGAAATTCCGCTCCCACAGATCTCGCCTGGTCCAACTCATATTGCTTATTATTTAGTCTTTTTTATATTGCCTCACTAAGCATTTGACATCAGGCGACGTCTTTTGGACGCCTTTTTTTGGTCCTCTGTCTTTTTTTGTTCCTCCGTCTTTTTTTGGTCTTCCGTCTTTTTTCCCCGCTATTTGGGGTGTGTGGTCCGGCACGGACCGTACCAAATCTGAACCAATCATAGATGTCCACAGACGTCCGGTCTGGACCGGCCTATATTTGGCCCAAAAATAGATGCTCAGATTTGGTCCGGTCTGGACCATCCTTGATTTAGCTCAAACATAGACGTCTATAAATGGTTCAGATTTGGACAGCACAGTACACAGAGATAGGCAGTATTTCTGTTATATGTATTTGAATTACTTTGGAGTATTTTGCCATTTTAATTACATTGGGCTGAACTACACTCCAATTTATTTTGTATGTTCAAAATACTGTTATTTGTATTTTCAAAATACTTCTCTATACCATTTTTTATAGCATTCATATTTTGTGGCCCCTCTTTCACCCTGCATTGGTATCAGACGTTTGATAGCACTATGGTTTGATAAAAGTGTCCGCTAAATTAACTAAATATAAATGAATATGTAAAAATGAACAATTGCAAAGCATGCTGAGTATTATTCTAATGAGCTCTGCCCCGAAACACTACACAGTGTGCTTTGCAGTTCATTTTGGTATTTTCATTTTCACATATTCATTAAAGATTTTGTCATTTAGCAGACGCGTATCCAGAGTGACTTGCTCAACCAAGGTAGTTAAACAACAACATATCACAGTCATAAGAAGTAAAATGTTTTCGTTACTGAGAATGTTCAGGCCGGCTACTTGCAAACGTATTTTAATTGTAGTTTATTTTGCTACATTGATCTTTATGGTATTTTCTATCTGTATTTTGTAATTGTATTTTGCCATTTTTGCCCATCCCTGTCAGTACAGCACAGTACAGAACAGTACAGTCGAGCACAGCAGAATACAGTACATTACAGTACACAATACAGTAAAGAAAAGGAGAGTATAGTACAGTAGAGTACAATACAGTACAATACAGTAGAGCACACTAGAGTAAAGTTAAGAAAAGTTAAGTATAGTGTACTGTATTGTACCCTACTTAACTCTAATGTACTCCAGTCTACTGAACTAAACTGTACTGTACTCTACTTTACTGAATTAAACTCTACTGTATTGTACTGTACTCTACTGTACTCTACTAATCAATCAATCAATCAAATGTATTTATAAAGCCCTTTTTACATCAGCAGATGTCACAAAGTGCTGTACAGAAACCCAGCCTAAAACCCCAAACAGCAAGCAATGCAGTTGTAGAAGCACGGTGTCTAGGAAAAGAAAGGCAGAAATCTAGGAAGAAACCTAGAGAGGAACCAGGCTCTGAGGGGTGGCCAGTCCCCTTCTGGTTGTGCCGGGTGGAGATTATAACAGTACATGGCCATTAAGGCCAGATTTTTCTCTAAAATGTTCAAACCTTCATAGATGACCAGCAGGGTCAAATAATAATCACAATGGTTGTAGAGGTTGCAACAGGTCAGTACATCAGGAGTAAATGTCACTTGGCTTTTCTTAGCCGGGCATTTAGCGGTTGAAATAGCAGGTGCGGTAGAGAGAGAGAGAGAGAGTTGAAAACAGCAGGTCTGGGACAAGGTAGCACATCCGGTGAACAGGTCAGGGTTCCATAGCCGCAGGCAGAAGAGTGGAAACTGTAGCAACAGCACGACCAGGTGGACTGGGGACAGCAAGGAGTCATCAGGCCAGGTAGTCCTGAGGCATGGTCGTAGGGCTCAGGTCCTCCGGGAGGGGAGGGAGAGAGGGAGAGAGAGAGAATTAGTGGGAGCATACTTTTTTGTAAATTTTCTGGTTCAAGGTTAGGCTTTTTCAAGAGAGGCTTTATTACTGCCACTTTTAGTGAGTTTGGTACACATCCCGTGGATAGGGAGCCATTTATTATGTTCAACATAGGAGGGCCAAGCACAGGAAGTAGCTCTTTCAGTAGTTTAGTTGGAATAGGGTGCAGTATGCAGCTTGAAGGTTTAGAGGCCATGACTATATTCATGAATGTGTCAAGACATATAGGATTAAAAAACATGAGCGTCTCCATTGATCCTAGGTCCTGGCAGTTTTGTGCAGACTCAGGACAGCTGAGCTTTGGAGAAATACGCAGATTCTAAGAGGAGTCCGTAATTTGCTTTCTAATGATCATGATCTTTTTGTCAAAGAAGTTCATGAATTCATCACTGCTGAAGTGAAAGGCATCCTCTCTTGTGGAATGCTGCTTTTTAGTTAGCTTTGCGACAGTATCGAATATAAATTTTGGATTGTTCTTATTCTCCTCAATTAGGTTGGAAAAATAGGATGATCGAGCAGCAGTGAGAGCTCTTCGATATTGCACTGTACTTTCTTTCCAAGCTAGTAGGAAGACTTCCAGTTTGGTGGAGTGCAATTTCTCTTCCAATTTTCTGGATGCTTGTTTCAGGGCTCTGGTATTTTCTGTATACCAGGGAGCTAGTTTCTTGTGACAAATGTTTTTTGTTTTTAGGGGTGCGACTGCCTCTAGGGTATTATGCAAGGTTAAATTTAGATCCTCAGTTAGGTTATTAACAGATTTTTGTACTCCAACGGCCTTGAGTAGGTGGAGGGAGTCTGGGAGGGCCTCTAGGAATCTTTGGGTTGTCCGAGAATTTATAGCACGGCTTTTGATGGCCCTTGGTTGGGATCAGATTATTTGTTGCGATTGCAAACGTAATAAAATGGTGGTCCGATAGTCCAGGGTTATGAGGAAAAACATTTTAGATCCACAATATTCCACAGGACAAAACTAGATCCAGGGTATTACTGTGGCAATGAGTAGGTCCGGAGACATGTTGGACAAAACCCAATGAGTCGATGTCTCCGAAAGCCGTTTGGAGTGGGTCTGTGGACTTTTCCATGTGAATATTAAAGTCACCAAAAATTAGAATATTATCTGCCATGACTACAAGGTCCGATAGGAATTCAGGGAACTCAGTGAGGAACTCTGTATACGGCCCAGTATAGTTTACTGAATTAAACTATACTGTACTGGAATGTACTCTACTGAATAAAACGTTATTGTCCTGTACCATACCATACCGTACTGTATTGTACTATACTGTACTCTTCTGTGTTCTACTTTGCTCTACTGTACTAAACTGTACTGTGACGTTCAAACTTGTCAAACAAAGCCTAGACGTCTATAATTACTTCAGGTTTGGATCTGGTCAGCACCGACCAAATTTGTACTTGTTTGGGGGCGGAGCTCATTAAAAATAATACCCAGCATGCTTTGCTAGTGTTTGTTTTTACATTTACATTTTGCTCATTCAGCAGACGCTCTATCCAGAGTGACTTACAGTCAGTGCATTCAACTAAGGTAAATAAACAGCAATATATCACAGTCATAGCAAGATACAATATTATGTAACCATTACTCAGAATGTTATTGTAGTTGAAGTGGTCTGTTGGTTTATTCTGGTTGTAAGACTATTTTGAACATCATTGATGTTAGTAGTAAAGAATATAAGCAAGTGTGTGCGTGTGCGTGTGCGTGTGCGTGTGCGTGTGCGTGTGCGTGTGCGTGTGCGTGTGCGTGATGGCAATACTACGTATTTTGTTACGCTCTTCCATTGACTCCTCTTTCATGTTCAGAGGTGTGAAAATTCATTATTGTGATATTATGCTTACTTACTTGAGAATGTATGGTTGTAGAAATCTGGACATAGAATCAATGACAAAAAAATTGTTTTCATTGTCTCTAAATGACATCTTTTCAACGTCTGAAAAATATGTATTTTTCCCTTCTATACAGCACTTAAAATGCATCTGATTTCATTGTCCAGAAAGTAAGTATTTTCAACCTCCGGAAAATACGTATTTTTTACGTCCGTATAAGATATCTTTTCAATTTTTGATGTCCGGAAAAGGTCTTCTAACCTTCATTCAGCACCTAAAATGCATGTGATGTCAATGTCTGGTCCACATCTAGCTCAGACAGAGGCTAGTCTGCCAACACTGAACACACACAGACTGCTCAAAACAAATCACCATACATCATACACTAGATATTGATGATGATTAAGATATTTTTAAGAAAGGTCAACAGAGAATGTATTTCCTAACTGCACCTATTTTTAATGTTGACCTTACCATCCTGGTTCTCTTTTACAAGTAATTCATTGAGGGCATTCTGTCCTACTACATGACCTGCTGGTTTGGGAATGACAAGGTGGCACAGAAAAATCGTCTGAGCAAGATAGTCAGGTCTTGCGGAACAATCATAGGGCAGCAAGAGCTGTCATCTCCCTAGGCAGAGTCCTCCAGAAGGCAAACAAAAAATAAGTTGACACTTCCCACCAGGGTTGGGGTCAATTCCACAAATTCAGTTCCAATGCAATTCCCTCTCCCTATAAATTCCATAATAATAATATGCCATTTAGCAGACGCTTTTATCCAAAGTGACTTACAGTCATGTGTGCATACATTTTTACGTACGGGTGGTCCCGGGGATCGAACCCACTACCCTGGCATTACAAGCGCCATGCTCTACCAATTGAGCTACAGAGGACCACCCATCAATTCAATTCAAATTCCATAGCAGTTCTTCAATTCAGAGCCAATTCAAAACTACAATTCCCAATTCAATATTCTGCCACAACAATTCACTCAATTCAATTAATCATAAATTCCAATTCTAAGTCAATTCAAAAATACAATTCCTAATTCATTATTTTGCCAGAACAATTCACTCAATTCAATTAATCTCAAATACTAATTCTAAGTCAATTCAAAACTACAATTCTTAATTAAATATTCTGCCACAACAATTTATATAATTAAATTCCCTCTCTAGACCAATTCCCTGAATTTAAATTCCTTCACTTCCTTTAAGTCAAGTCCAACTCAACCCAACTACCTCAACTCACGGCAGATTCCAAAGACAAACTTAACTTCTTAACGAACTAGGAGGGAATATTTCTTTAGTAAACCTAAAAAATAAATACAAAATAATAATAATTGTATTGATATTTTTTGCTGCAATCAATGTACATAAAAAAACAGAACTACAAACAAAGAATTTGAAAAATGGACACGTAAAAGCTGCATGCTGGGAAATATGTTAATCATCCCCATGACACATTTAAAATGTATTTAAAATGTGTAAGGCTAAAAGTAAGCAATACAACATGCTATAGTCCTCTGTAGCTCAGTTGGTAGAGTATGGATCTTGCAATGCCAGTATAGAGTGTTTGATTCCTGCGATCACCGTTATGTAAAAAATGTATGACTGTAAGTTGCTTTGGGTTATAGTGTGTCCTATGACATATGTTGTGGAATTTTAAAGAAATAATAGAGTAAACAATACTCAGTGGAATTCCATATAAAATGTGTCATATACAGTGCATTCGGAAAGTATTCAGACCCCTTGACTTTTTCCACATTTTGTTACGTTACAGCCTTATTCTAAAATGTATTAAATTGTTTTTTTCCCTCATCAATCCACACACAATACCCCATAATGAGCAAAAACAGGTTTTGAGAACTTTTTGCACATTTATAAAAAATAAAAATAAACTGAAATATCACATTTACATAAGTATTCAGACCCTTTACTCAGTACTTTGTTGATGCAGCTTTGGCAGCGATTACAGCCTCGAGTCTTCTTGGGTATGATGCTACAAGCTTGACACACCTGTATTTGGGGAGTTTCTCCCATTCTTCTCTGCAGGTCCTCTCAAGCTCTGTCAGGTTGGATGGGGAGTGTCACTGCACACCTATTTTCAGGTCTCTCCAGAGATGTTCGATCAGGTTCAAGACCGGGCTGGTTGGGCCACTGAAGGACATTCAGAGACTTGTACCGAAGCCACGTTGTCTTGGCTGTGTACATAGGGTCGTTGTCCTGTTGGAAGGAGAACCTTCGCCCCAGTCTGAGGTCCTGAGTTCTCTGAAGCAGGTTTTCATCAAGGATCTCTCTGTACTTTGCTCAGTTCATCTTTCCCTCGATCCAGACTAGTCTCCCAGTCCCTGCCACTGAAACACATCCCCACAGCATGATGCTGCCACCACCATGCTTCACCGTAGGGATGGTGCCAGGTTTCCTCCAGACGTGACGCTTGGCATTCAGGCCAAAGAGTTCAATCTTGGTTTCATCAGACCAGAGAATCTTGTTTCTCATGGTCTAAGAGTCAAATCAAATCAAATCAATTTTTATTTGTCACATGTGCCGAATACAACAGGTGTAGACCTTACAGTGAAATGCTTACTTACAAGCCCTTAACCAACAATGCAGTTTTAAGAAAGAGTACATAAAAAAATGAAATCAAAGTAACAAATAATTAAAGAGCAGCAGTAAAATAACAATAGCGAGGCTATATACAGGGAGTACTGGAACTGAGTCAATGTGCGGGGCACCGGTTAGTCAAGGTAATTGAGGTAATATGTACATGTAGGTAGAGTTAATAAAGTGAATATGCATAGATAATAAACAGAGAGTAGCAGCAGCGTAAGAGGGGAGGGGGGGGGGGGGCAATGCAAATAGTCTGGGTAGCCATTTGATTAGATGTTCAGGAGTCTTATGGATTGGGGGTAGAAACTGGGCCGTACGCACTACCCTCCGTAGTGCCTTGCGGTCGGAGGCCGAGCAGTTGCCATACCAGGCAGTGATGCAACCAGTCAGGATGCCCTCGATGGTGCGGCTATAGAACCTTTTGAGGATCTGAGGACCCATGCCAAATCTTTTCAGTCTCCTTAGGGGGAATAGGTTTTGTCGTGCCCTCTTCAAAACTGTCTTGGTGTGGTTGGACCTAGTTAGTTTGTTGGTAATGTAGACACCAAGGAACTTGAAGCTCTCAACCTGCTCCACTACAGCCCCGTCGATGAGAATGGGGGAGTGCTCGGTCCTCTTCTTTTTCCTGTAGTCCACAATCATCTCCTTTGTCTTGATCACGTTGAGGGAGAGTTTGTTGTCCTGGCACAACACTGCCAGGTCTCTGACCTCCTCCCTATAGGCTCTCTCGTTGTTGTAGGTGATCAGACCTACCACTGTTGTGTCATCGGCAAACTTAATGATGGTGTTGGAGTCGTGCCTGGCCATGCAGTCATGAGTGAACAGGGAGTACAGGAGGGGACTGAGCATGCACCCCTGAGGGGCCCCCGTGTTGAGGATCAGCGTGGTGGATGTGTTGTTACCTACTCTTACCACCTGGGGGCGGCCCGTCAGGAAGTCCAGGATCCAGTTGCGGAGGGAGGTATTAGTCCCAGGGTCCTTAGCTTTGTGATGAGCTTTGAGGGCACTATGGTGTTGAACACTGAGCTGTAGTCAATGAATAGCATTCTCACATAGGTGTTCCTTTTGTCCAGGTTTGAAAGGGCAGTGTGGAGCGCAATAGAGATTGCATCATCTGTGGATCTGTTGGGGTGGTAGGCACATTGGAGTGGGTCTAGTGTTTCTGGGATAATGGTGTTGATATGAGCCATGACCAGCCTTTCAAAGCACTGCATGGCTACAGACGTGAGTGCTACGGGTCGGTAGTCATTTTGGCATTTTGTCATGTGCCTCTTTACTGAGGAGTGGCTTCCGTCTGGCCACCCTACCATAAAGGCCTGATTGGCGGAGTGCTGCAGAGATGTTTGTCCTTCTGGAAGGTTCTCCCATCTCCACAGAGGAACTCTGGAGCTCTGTCAGAGTGACCATCGGATTCTTGGTCACCTCCCTGACCAAGGCCCTTCTCCCCTGATTGCTCAGTTTGGCCAGGTGGCCAGCTCTAGGAAGAGTCTTGGTGGTTCCAAACTTCTTCCATTTAAGAATGATGGAGGCCACTGTGTTCTTGGGGACCTTCAATGCTGCAGACATTTTTTTGTACCCTTCCCCAGATCAGTGCCTCGACACAATCCTGTCTCGGAACTCTATGGACAATTCCTTCGACCTCATGGCTATGTTTCTGCTCTGACATGCACTATCAACTGTGGGACCTTAAATAGACAGGTGTGTGCCTTTCCAAATCATGTCCAATCAGTTGTATATATCACAGGTGGACTCCAATCAAGTTGTAGAAACATCTCAAGGATGATCAATGGAAACAGGATGCACCTGAGCTCAATTTCGAGTCTCATAGCAAAGGGTCTGAATACTTATGTAAATAAGATATTTCTGTTTTTTCTAAAACCTGTTTTCACTTTGTCATTATGGGGTATTGTGTGTAGATAGATGAGGAAAAATATAAATGTTATCCATTTCAGAATAAGGCTGTAACATAACAAAATGTGGAAAAAGGGAAGGGGTCTGAATACTTTGCGAATGCACTGTATAAGGCATCCGTAAGAGATAGTTCACCAAAGAGACAATGTCATAGTTCATAGACTGCTTAAGGGCAAGGAAATCAATATGTACTTCACTTTAGTTGGACCATAATAACCTAACTGGAACTATTTTGAAAATAATGTATATGCAGTATGTATATCATTATAATTATTTGATTTAAAACAAAGTTTGCATTCAATTTCAATGCTAAATGCATTAACTCCAGTAACAGGAATTTGCACAATTATAATACAATAATACATCAATTCCAGAATTGAATTTGGAATTTGAAATTAAATTTGAATTGACCACAACCCTGCTTTCCACTTACTCCATCCTAAATTCCAGCCCCTCCCTTCTGGCCGCAGGTACAGACCACTAAATGTCAAAACAAACAGAGCCAGAAACTATTTTATTCCGAATGCAATATTGCAACTTAACTAAATGTTCAACTAATTGCACTTCAGCACTCACACTTTAACGTGTACAGGTAGCCTTATTCTGACATTGTTATTATGAAATTGCGCTGATCCATCCTACTTGCTTGTAAATATCCTTTGCTATTTATATATATACAGTGCATTTGGAAAGTATTCAGACCCCTTGACTTTTTCTAAAAGGGAAGGGGTCTAAATACTTTCTGAATACTTTCCTCACTGTATATATATACAGTGAGGGAAAAAATGATTTGATCCCCTGCTGATTTTGTACGGTTGCCCACTGACAAAGACATGATCAGTCTATAATTTTAATGGTAGGTTTATTTGAACAGTGAGAGATAGAATAACAACAACAAAATCCAGAAAAACGCATGTCAAAATTTTTATAAATTGATTTCCATTTTAATGAGGAAAATAAGTATTTGACCCCTCTGCAAAAATGACTTAGTACTTGGTGGCAAAACGCTTGTTGGCAATCACAGAGGTCAGACGTTTCTTGTAGTTGGCCACCAGGTTTGCACACATCTCAGGAGGGATTCAGATCTTCTCCAAGTCATAAAGATGTTTGGCAACTCAAACCTTCAGCTCCCTCCACAGATTTTCTATGGGATTAAGGTCTGGAGACTGGCTAGGCCACTCCAGGACCTTAATGTGCTTCTTCTTGAGCCACTCCTTTGTTGCCTTGGCCGTGTGTTTTGGGTCATTGTCATGCTGGAATACCCATCCACG
>NC_139992.1:74138093-74140593 GCF_964263955.1 Coregonus lavaretus | reverse complement strand
AGCCCACCACCTTGTACAAACGTCCACATACACACCTTCCAGTTATGTCTGTCTGTCTGTCTGTCTGTCTGTCTGTCTGTCTGTCTGTCTGTCTGACTGACTGACTGACTGACTGACTGTCTGTCTGTCTGTCTGTCTGTCTGTCTGTCTGTCTGTCTGTCTGTCTGTCTGTCTGTCTGTCTGTCTGTCTGTCTGTCTGTCTGTCTGTCTCCCTAGGCAACTGCTGCTTGCCAGTCCCACAACTGCAGTGGAGGAGAGGGAGGGATGGGGGAGTGTTTGTAGGTAAAAACGTTGTTGTCAGTTATTTGTCTCTCTCTTCCCTCTTTATATCCTTCTCCCCTTCTCTAAATTCTGCGGCATCTCCGACTCTCTTTCTCTCTGTCCCTCCTTCTCCCTCCCTCTATACCTCTATCTCTACCTCTGCCCTGCAGTGACACTCTGATGTATGTCTACCTTCAGCAACACATATTGAGTAATAAAATACCTCCAACAACATTACATAGCTTGTATTACACTATCTACCCATGTCAGTGGTTTAGGATACCACATACCAGTCCTTAAAGGCAAAATCTGATTTCTGGTCATTTTAATTAATCATATACATCCATTGATACTTGAAGAATTTAAATGCTATATCATTACCCAAAATGTAGGGCTTCATTTCATGTAATAAGTCTTTGGAAACAAACAATGTATAGTTTCAAAACATTTCATTTCAGTTCATGCATCGATCCTCAGCCCCATCCCTCAGCTTTCCAAACAAAGTGGCAGGGTCAGGCTGTTACAGTATGCTTTTAACCAGAACAGTGCCTGGACACATAGGCTAGAAATACCTCAGCAGAGTTAGAGAGAATGCATACCTGAGATAGTATATGGCTGGATGACTACACAATGAGCTGACGCAGCCAGGCAGGATCTAAACCAATGCCTCAACCACCCTTTATTGGCTTTAAACATACTGGTATTATATATAGTCAGGACTATTCATTTTTGTGTCTTTATAGTACATTATAAGTTGAGGCAACCAGTATCTAAACCAATGCTGTGTTATAATTATGCTACTTTCAGTTTGAACATGAATTGGTTACCGGTAATATACCTTTTCCATGGAAATTATGATATCACACTTATTCTGTCTATCTGTATAGTAAATGGTGAAGCCCCCATGCTTTAAACCAAAGTATCAACAGCCTACATTCAGTTTGAACATTACACTGCTAATCACCCCATAAACACAAATTATGATGGAATTACAGTTTTTAACAATAAATCAAAGTGCGGAGGACACCCAGTGATCATTAGTATCAAATCCAGAGAAGGTGCACTGATCCTGGGTTGCGAGTGAGAGGAGCCCTGGGTCACCTCCAGATCTCTAGTGGTCCATGGTGGTCTTACCTTCAACCGGCCACCGCAGACAGAAAGACAGGAATATCCAACAGCTGCTGCTGAGCTGACACAGCCAGTGGAGTCTCTTCTTTCTACAATCTCTTTTCAATACCTCTGTCCCCTCTTTCACTTGCTCCCCTTCTCTCTTCGTCTCTCTCACACAGACTTGCGCTGACTGATCGTGTGAGCTCTGCTCTCCCCCTCTCTCTTTCATTCGCTCACTCTTTCGCTCTGCTCTCCCTTCCTCTCTTTCTGCTCACTCAGTCACTCAGTCACTCAGTCACTCAGTCACTCATTCTCTCTCTCTCTCTCTCGCTCTCTCTCTCTCTCCTCTCTCTCTCTCTCTCTCTCTCTCTCTCTCTCTCTCTCTCTCTCTCTCTCTCTCTCTAACCCTTTCTCTGTCATTCTCTCTACCTCTTTCTTTATATTTATCTCTCTTTATCTCTATGCCTTTCTCTCTCTTTCTCACACTCTCCCTACTTTATGGGGGAAACGAAAAGCGGAGGGGTTGGATGCTATGCGTTGGAGGATGGTTGTCAGATGTGGAACGTGACACAGCAGTCATACATCACACACACACAAACACACACACACACAGCTGACACACCGACACGCTCCCGCAAGGCAAATTGGTATTCCAGGTCCGGACTGCTGTGCTCTGCTTGCGCCATCAGAGAGCTGACCAAAAGCCTGGGCCAGTTTTACGAGGTCGGGGTTATAAAACTGTTAGCAGAATTAGCTTATTTAAAAACAACTGGTCCTTGGCCTTCCTCTTCACGGGCTTCCACCCTCTATAGGACACCAGGGGGTTGGGGTGAGGAGGGGGTTGCACTGTAACTTACCTCTGCTGGATGTACTGGTAGAAGCCTCTGGTCACAAGTCAGAGTAAAATGGAGAATGGGATCATCCTCTCATTTTACAAACAACTGGAAAAAGGGAAACTACTGTAGGTTTGTTGTGTTTGGTATGCAATATCCTGCCTGCAATTTTACCAGGTTGTTATTGTAAAGATAATTTATTGTGGAGAAACACCCCGTTTATTTTCCTGTCCTAAGCTGTCTTGACAGGGAGATAGACAGCCTGAAGACAATAAGACAATAACATAAGATGGGTG